>NW_007758543.1:3231-4051 GCF_000696425.1 Galeopterus variegatus | reverse complement strand
TTTAAATAAGTATACTGCGATATACTTGCCAAGACTAAACTTTTAAAACTATTATGGTACTATTTTACTGGTTTTAGCATTTCTTCTTTGCAATTTTCATTACTGCATTTTGGTTTTGAAAGTGATGGTAGGAGGGAACTCATTGGTTTGTCTTAGCAAGGATATGTAATAGGTGAGCAAAATCCCTCTCTGCAGTCACATGCTTAATTGTCCAAATTCCAATGAGAGAGGCTTGAATTGCAATCATGGCTCATCAGTAATTTTGATGGTAGAATCATACAATGTTTAGGGTGGTAAGTTCCAGGAAATCAACTCATTTCATTTTACAGATGGGTGACTTGAGGCCCAGAAAAGTGATTTGCCTAAATTCTCACAGCAAATGAGTGGCCAAGTTGGGTTTAGAATATTCTTTCACTAATTCATTCAATTGATATTTATTGAAAGCTTACATGATGCCCTGTAGTAAGCTAAGCACTGAGGAGTCCAGGCTGATTAAGAACACAATTTTTGCGCTCAAGGAAACGAGAATGTTAGTGAGGCAGACAGATATCAATTATGCAATCAAAAGTTAAATGGCAACTGTAATAAGTACTACAAATATGAGAGATGGTAGCCTGGCATTATATTATACATAGGCTTTGGCTAATCAGGGAGGGCAGAAAGGCCTGGCAAAGGAAGCAATTGAGCTGGCATCTGAAAGTTGCATGGCAGTTGAGAAGAGAGAAGGGAGAAAAATTCCTTGCAGAAAAAAACAGCATGTGCAAAAGCTTGTGAGTGACAAGGAGCAAGATCAGTTTTTTTTTTTTTTTTTTTTTCCTTT
>NW_007758543.1:0-631 GCF_000696425.1 Galeopterus variegatus | reverse complement strand
ACACATTAAATATAGTAGTCTCTGAAAATATGCTGTTATTTCTCAGACACCAATTTGCTTTAGTGACTTGTTTCTGAGGCTTCTCACATTATTTTTGACAATGGTATTTGCATTACATGCCCTGTTCCTTTTTCTTCTCTTTCTAATGATCCTCCTCTCTTAGTAATCTACTTTACAAGTATAATTTATTATTTCCGTTTTAAAGCTTCTATACCCAGTTCACTGGGGTGCAGCTTCAGAATTTTCAAAACTTTCCCTATGAGCAAACCGTAAGTCTTAAGGAAGAAATCTTTGGAACACTGGTCATAATTTTTAAATTTAAATTTTAAATTTATTATTCAATTTAGTTTTGGTCAGCACAGACTTTGAAGAAATGATGCTTTTAGAGGATCGAGCTTGACATTTCATTTGTTGTTTGGCAATAGTATGCGATATTATTTTAAAGGTCATTGGAAGGACATGCCTTTAGGTCTCCCAGAGGCCAACCAATGAGCAAATAAAATGAGTGTCATGCTTCCATTTATCAGTAAGTCTGTCTCCACAATGAGTTAGCACAACAGACCATAATTTCTTAAACTTTACCCTTTCGACTAACTCATCTTGCCAGCTGGTGCTGTATTTTAAAACTTAA
>NW_007758542.1:5755-6688 GCF_000696425.1 Galeopterus variegatus | reverse complement strand
AAACCACATTGAGATATTGGTGATATTGAGGTTATCATCTCACCCCATTTAGACTGGCTATCATCAAAAAGGCAGAGAATAACAAATGCTGGCAAGGATGCAGAGAAAGGGGAACCCTCCTACACTGTTAGTGGGACTATAAATTAGCAGCCATTTTGGAAAATACTACAGAGGCTCCTCAAACAACAACAGCTAGAATTTTCATATAATACAGCAAACCAACTGCTGGGTGTATACCCAAAGGAAGGGAAATCATCATGTCGAAGGAATACCTAAAGTCCCATGTTTATCACAGTTCTATTTACAATAGCCAAGATATGGAACCAACCTAAATGTCCATCGATAGAAAACTAGATAAGGAAAATGTCATTTATCTAGTCAATGGGATATTACTCTGCAATAAGAAAGAGTGAAATTTTGCCATTTGCAGCAACTTGGATGAACTTAAAAAATTTTGTTAAAGTGAGGCACAGAAAATGAAATACTGCATGTCCTCACTCATAAGTGGGAGGTGAAGGAAAGAAAGAGAGAAAGAGAAAGTAGGAAACAATCACAATAATACATTGAACTATCAAAAAAAAAAAAAAAAAGAACAGAACAGAACTGTGCTTATTAGAAGTGGGAAAAATGGAGGGGGAGAGGGGTTAGTGAGAAATTAGGTAAAGGTCACAAAGATTGATTACATTTTATAAACATGAGTATACTAATTATTCTGTTTTGATCATGACATATTGTGCATATGTATTGATATTCAAATCTGTACCCCACAAATATATATGATCAATTATGGCTCAATTAAAAAAATAAATATATAAATAAATATTTGAGGTGAAAATGTATATTCCTTTATTTAGGCACCACATTTAGTAAATATATATTAATTTATTTTTACTTAGTATATATTTTCAAATTTATTTATTAATTTTAAATTGA
>NW_007758542.1:0-377 GCF_000696425.1 Galeopterus variegatus | reverse complement strand
GCCATTTTGGAAAATACTACAGAGGCTCCTCAAACAACAACAGCTAGAATTTTCATATAATGCAGCAAACCAACTGCTGGGTGTATACCCAAAGGAAGGGAAATCATCATGTCGAAGGAATACCTACAGTCCCATGTTTATCACAGTTCTATTTACAATAGCCAAGATATGGAACCAACCTAAATGTCCATCGATAGAAAACTAGATAAGGAAAATGTCATTTATATAGTCAATGGGATATTACTCTGCCATAAGAAAGAGTGAAATTTTGCCATTTGCAGCAACTTGGGTGAACTTAGAAAAATTTTGTTAAAGCGAGGCACAGAAAATGAAATACTGCATGTCCTCACTCATAAGTGGGAGGTGAAGGAAAGAAA
>NW_007758541.1:4562-6688 GCF_000696425.1 Galeopterus variegatus | reverse complement strand
GCCACGGGCTCGGCCCTATATGTAAAGGTTTTAAAACAGTGACCAGTACAAGGTAAGAACTCAATACATTTTAGTTCCCATTTTTATTAGTAATTCTTTTTACCCTGGCACATCACACTTATTTTTGTTTTTCTAACAGGTTTTATTTCCCTTTTGCTCCAGTTCTCCATACAAAACAATCTATATTATTTGACTATTTCTTCTTATTATTTTGTTTTTTTAAAAAATTCTAAGCTTTCTAAAAAGATAAGCTATCCTTTACCTTTTCATTTCCTAAGTGCCTATTACATCCCGAAGTCCCTAATTTCTAAGAGTTCAAAAGAAGTGAAAACAACGTGAAAAGAACATAAAGACATATTCCAATATGAACTGAAGCTTTACAGAGCTCTGTTAATATCAGAAGGATGACAGAATAAAGGGGATATCAGACTAGGTGGAGTGGGCCAGGAAGTGGGAAGAGAGGAAGACAATTTTTGACAGAAAGTGGGAGAAGGCATGAAGTGTGGTTTGGAGGAGAAATGTACAAATTGTGTTCAGGGAACAGTAAGATTTCTTTAAATGAAGTATACTGTCTGAAACAGAGCAATGAAATATGAGGCTATTGAACAGTACAGTTTATGATAAATAAAGACTAGGGTAGAGGTAATTACTAGAGAGCTTAAATAAAGCAAATGCAGAAATGTTTAAATTTAATGAAGGAAGCAAGCATATGATTATGTGATTCAGGCTTATAATTAATAACGATGGCGACTGGTCTTAGTTTTGGAGGGCTTACTATGTGCAAGGTATTGTGCAAGAACCTCCTAAATGGTCTCCCTACATTTCCTCTTGTTCTGCTAATTCTTTTCTCAATATAGCAGCCACAGTAATTTTCAAGAAATGCAAATCTGATCATGTTACTGACTCCATATCCTTCTTAAAATCCTTCATTGACTTCCTTTTGTTCTTGAGATAAAGACCAAAATCCTTAACATGGCCTACTAGGCCCTATGGCTCGAGCCTCTTCAGCTTTGTCTTGTTCTCTTTTGGTCCCTTAATATAAGCCCTGCCCTCTCCTTGCTGCATGCTTCATGGCTGTTCTTTCTCATCCTGGACAGTTCCTGACTGAATCTCTTGGTCTGGTTAACACTGCCTTGTCCTCCACATCTCCTTTCAAGTGACACTTTGTCAGCAAAGCTTAGATTATGTTCTTTATTAACCTCTCTTACAGTTTTCCTTCTTGTCATGGACAGCCAAGTGGATCTCCCTTCAAGACCTTGCCATTCAGTGGCGAGGAGTGCAGGTGACAAACTGCCTCCAGCTGTCGGTGCCTTTGGAACCTGCCTCAGCTTTCTAGCCACAGCCATACTCTTTGGGGGCAGCCCCAATGTAATGACTGGACATGGTGGGGGGACTAGCACCTGCTCATTTCTGTCCAGCGTGGAATTCCTCTTTTGGGCAATCTTTGTTCCAGTTCCCTCTGGAATTGGTCAAGCCTTTGACAAGAACATTGCAGTCTGAGGCTCTTCCTGACCAATCCTGCTTCCTCAGACATTAACCCTTAACTTTTCTCAGACATTAACTTCCAATAAATCTCATGCTTCTGACTGTCTCTGCATCTGCTCCTTGGAGGACCCAAATGACACATTTCAGTATTTAAACATAAATTTATTTGTGTAATCTCTAATTAATGTCGACACCATGGTGGGGAGGCCACATCTACTCTCAGAATTGTATCTGTAGTTGTCTTCCAACTACATTGGTACATAGAAGCCCTCAAAAAATATTTGCGGAAAGAAAGTGAAGAACTTTTGCATGCATTACCTCACTAATCCTTTGAGAGAGACAATTATTGTGTCATTTTAAAGATGGGGAAACTGAGTGAGAGAGAGTAACTTGCCCAAATTTGAATCCAAGTGTGTCTGATTTCAAGGATATTCTGAACCTCAAAATTTTCTTACTGAGCAGGTGAACGAGAGGATCAGAATGACTCTTTAGCCAGGACTCTTGGGTTTTTTTCTTGCTCCTACCAAATATTGTGAGCTTGACTTGGAAAAGGATATTATCTAATTGATTTTTGTATTTCTAACAGTACCTGGCACATTAAAATGCTCGCTCCATGTGTAGTGAACTGGATGGGCAGTGGA
>NW_007758541.1:2594-3767 GCF_000696425.1 Galeopterus variegatus | reverse complement strand
TAACAGTACCTGGCACATTAAAATGCTCGCTCCATGTGTAGTGAACTGGATGGGCAGTGGACGGCAGAAACGATGCTTAAAGATGATTCTTGCTGGGCTGTATAGACATTACTGCTTCTCAAGAGGAATCAACACCCAGAACGCTACTGCACAGCCTTCTTTGATAACGAGTCTCCTCCGCCCATGTCTAAGACTATACGATAGGGTCATCTCTAAAGAGTTTCCATTTGTACTGCAAAAAGGAAGCAGTGGACCTGGGAGCCAATCATTTCACTCTTGCCTTCAGAGTTGTAATGTACTCGATGCAGCTAGAAATGAAGTATTGCAGCGGAACCTCGATGGAACCTTAAAGAAAGATTTATCCTGTTTACTTTGTAGGGGGAAGAAATTGAGGTCCAGAGAGATAAAGCAAACTAAGGTAGAACTGGATCCACATCTCATGTCTCCCCTTTCCTGACTTCCAGCCTGTAGAAGAAATTAAGGGTCTTCATTTTGCTTCTTAGCAGCAAGGCTAAACTTTGCCTCAGGGAGAGGCACGCAACCTCCCTTTGATGGGATGTGGCCCAGGGGAAGAGAAATGGGCTGTGGCATGAATAGGAGGTTCTAGAATAGCAGTACTGTGCAAGAATCAGTATTTCCTAGATAAGCCCCACTTCCAACAATGAGATATATTCACTGAAAAGAGAAGTGTAATTGCTTGACTACAGAGTTACCTAATCTAGTTTGGATCTTATTGCTGGAAAGCCTGATCAAATTTGAGTTCTTCTGCACTGCTTTCTCAAATCTTTAATGGTACTAGCCTGAAGCAGTCACTGCTCTCTTCCAAGCTCTTACCACTGCTCTGTCATTGAAAGTGTCTCTCTCTCTCTGGGAATATTTGTGCCTTCCTGGTATTATTTTCATTTTATAAATAAAAAAGGAGGCAAAAATAGGCCCATGTCCTGCCAAAGGTTCTACCACCTCAATATAGGACCAGTCTCTCTCCATTTGCAAGGGTCAAAGCGATTCTCAGGCTAGGAGAGATAGACCAGGCAGCCCCAGTTCTCTCCTGGCCTCTGATCCTCTCTGGTGCCTGTCAAGCCTGCCAAGAGCCAGTGCCGCAACTCTCTCTTAGTGCCCATCATTATGCTGGTTGGCTAGAAAGCCCTGCTGGGTTTGGAGAGGGTCAGGGCA
>NW_007758541.1:0-2032 GCF_000696425.1 Galeopterus variegatus | reverse complement strand
AGTGCCCATCATTATGCTGGTTGGCTAGAAAGCCCTGCTGGGTTTGGAGAGGGTCAGGGCACAAGGCCAGGAAAGATGAGAGGCCACAGAGAAGAAATGAAGAAAAACAAATCCTGGGGAAATGCATCAAAACAGTGAGCAGACTCTGGCTATGGACTGAGGATTGGCAAGAAAGTGAAATAGCCCTCTTCAAGGTCAGAGTGGCCTGGACAGTCTCAAGTTGGAAACTGAAATCAATTCTTCTTCCCTTTCAGCCTGGCAGCAGCATCTGGTAGGTGCCTAGGAAGCTAGAACACTAAGAGTCAGCTCTGGCAGCAGCAGCACTAGTAAAAGGCAAAAGGGCCCACAGACACAGGGTTAGGGCCAGTAAGGGGCATATTCTTTGACCCTTGTCATGTCCCCTCGCTAACAAATTCAGAGCTGGGCCATGGCCTGTGAAGGGCATCATGGGGTTATCTATCCTCCTGGGTTCCCATTTTCATTACAGTCAATTTTTCATGAGTTTTTTAAAAAGTATAAGAATCACATGTTCTTATAGCTAAGGCCATGTTTCCTAAGAAGAGACTTCCTCTGTTACGAGGCTTAAAATTCAGAGCAGGGAAGCTCCTGTACTTCTGACCTGTCATTTCTTGCCAAGAGAGAGCCACACGTTTTGGACTGATGGAGCACAGAGGAAGGGAGGTAGGGAATAAAGCTCCTTTTCGTTCTTCTGCTTCAGTGCTTGGTGAAGTGCAGAAAGGTAAATGTAATTTAGGGATGGAGATGAGAGCGAGGCAAAACTGTGTCCAGTGCAGATAAGCATCACAGAATGAGAATTTTCAGAGATAGGAGAAAACTCATATTTTGAAAATTTCAATGTGAGAGATGCATTTTCACACATACATAGTTTATGTAGATTCTTAAATGAGAAAAAATAAAGAGAGAAGAGGTAGTGGGGGAGAGCATGATGACTAGAAGAAGGTGGGCTGGAGACAGATCTGACAGCCTCTATAATGGAGAAGAAAGAGAAGATGTGGTGAAAGCTAATAGTCTGCCCTTTGCACATTTCGATTCCACCTGTTAGGTGCAAGGTATTGTGCTGAACACTGAGCATTCAGAAGCTAACAAGATCAAAGTTATACCATTAAGGAGCTCACAATTTAGAGAAAGAGATCTGTTTACAGACAACTGCAAAACAAAGCATAATGCGACAGATTCAATAGAGGTACAATCTGCATGCTGCAGGAAATCAGAGGAGGCTGAAATTAATTCCATCTAGCAGATCATAGAAGCTCTCATGGAGGAGGTAACATTTAAACTGAAATGTGAAAGATATTTTTATTTTATTTTCCTTTGCTCTGTATATTGATACTTTATTCAAATAGGTAAATTCATTAGCTTAAGAAGATTAAATCTTTCCGCTTTGCATTAAAACAACAGCAGAAACAATATGTATAATGACTCCTTGGAAATATTATCATTATCTATCAGAGCTAAGGTCCACATTCAATTGCTCTGATAGCCATACAAAGAGTCTTATGGAAACAAGAGAAAGCAGAGTCCAGAGAGAACCTAACAAGATACAATAAGAAACAGAACTGGCCAGTTAGCTTAGTTGGTTAGAGTGTGGCCTTATAACTGATAGTAAACTGCCTGGTTCTCTCAGCAGCAATTGTTGAAGCAACAGGGCCAAGTTTATGCTATATAACTAGGTTAATTGGGTACCATCAGGGTGCTGAACAGAGCAGAACCTCTTGGAAGAACTGAAGGTAGGCAGGCAACATAAATACATCTTTTGCAATTTTCCCATTTTCTTCCTGCACTCGAGGCTTGCAATCACCTGCAGCAATGCCCCTACCTGCCCTGTAACCTCCAGCCAAGCTTTTACTCTATAGCCAGCTTCTTGTGAATAGTCAGCTATATGATAGGACCAGGGGATCCCATAGATATCAGCTTATCCTCTTGATTCTTTGGAGAGAAGCTTGTTCTTTGGTCACCGGTCACACTGCCTGAGTTCTCACACTGCTTTAGGAGTTCCCTATGAGGGGATACC
>NW_007758540.1:6459-6688 GCF_000696425.1 Galeopterus variegatus | reverse complement strand
GTTTGGGGCCTTGGTCTGCCGCCCTCTTGGTGGCAGCTGCTGTGGCTCGGCGCGGGCCCCCGGGTGCGGGAAGGTCGCCTCGACCACACGGCGACTGAGGAGAGCCCCTAAAAGGGAGGGAGACAGGGAGGCCGCGCGGGTCGCACAGGGCACCCCATTCCATCCCCCACCGAGGCTTCACCGAGGCGCCGCGCGGCTGACCGTGAGCGACTTACTGAAGAAGAGGCGG
>NW_007758540.1:0-662 GCF_000696425.1 Galeopterus variegatus | reverse complement strand
GGAAATAAAAGGTTTCGTTATAAGATAAATAAGTTAGATAGTAGAGAAAGACAAACAAAAAATTTTTTTTTTTTTTGGTCTTTTTCGTGACTGGCAAGGGGATCGCAACCCTTGGTGTGGAGTTGCCCGCACCGCGTTCAGCCAGTGAGCGCACCGGCCAGTCCTATATAGGATCCGAACCCACGGCGGGAGCGTCGCTGCGCTCCCAGCGCTGCACTCTCCCGAGTGCGCCACGGGGCTGGCCCAAGACAAACAAATTTTGATATTAATAGGTTTCGTTTAAATCAGTTTGTAACACAAAATTTGTAACAATAACATAGAAATTTAATAAGATTTATAGTTAAAGTTTATTATAATATTCATGTTATAACATTGTAATTTTGATTATAAATTAAAATGATCAATATAGAGTATAAGCAATTTTAAATTGTCAACCATAACTAATCAATGTTATTAAAATTAAGTGTAGTAAGTATAAGTAAGATTTAAAAAGGGTTAAATTGTAAGCTAAGAAGGTTAAGGTTTATGATTCAGACCAAAAGTCTGACGTTTTAAAGCCAAGCACGTTGCTATTGTATAGTTTCCTGGCCACAAGCCACCGACAGGCTTTGGGGTGAACTATTGATGCATGAGTGGGTGTTTTTGTCACAGCATGAGTGCTT
>NW_007758539.1:6223-6688 GCF_000696425.1 Galeopterus variegatus | reverse complement strand
AATATATATATATATACATATCCATTGCTGTGTCTATGAAAGATATTGTAAGATATGACATCAAGTTATACCACAAAAAAAGTTAATACAGTGCTAATTAAACTGTTGCAAACTGCTTTTCTACCAGTTAAAATTTTTGTTTTATGCATATTGGAAGAGTTCCTTTGTATTTATTTAGATGTCCTTTTAGTCATATATAATACCTGCACATTCATAAAAATAAAATATAATCCACCAAATTATTTTACATAGTCCTAAATGTCAACAAATTTATATTCATCTGAATTCCTTTTAACCCAGAATTTTGACATTCATGTTTTCCATAATATTTTCTTTGTTCTAAGAGTTTCGGTGACTCAGGATTTCACTTAAAATTCATAATTTGACAATAATTCTAATAATGTTGACGTTATTTGGTCTTCTTTTTCTTTTATTTCCACTTCTTAAAATTATTTATTTGTTTAT
>NW_007758539.1:0-732 GCF_000696425.1 Galeopterus variegatus | reverse complement strand
TAAGTGCCCTAGTAAATTTTTCCTTATGTTTTTTATACATTTTACCTTCAGGATTTCTTTTATTGAAATTTCTATCTCATTATTAGTATTCCCTATTTTTTTAGTCATTTCTTTAATTCTTTAAACATGTTATCTTTAGTACTTAGAACATATTCGTAATACTTGATTTGAAGTCTTTGCTATATTCAACATCTCACTCAAAAATAGTTTTTATTGAATTTTTTTGACCCCTGTGTTTGGGTCTCAATTTCTTGTTGCTTTGCATATCTTTTAAGGCTTTGTTGAAAACTGAACATTTAAGATAATATACTACAGCAACTTTACATATTGATATCCCTCTTCTCCAGAAGGTGAGTGGAAAGGGGGTATTGTTTTCTGCTATTTTTTTTTTTCATTTGTATTGGGTAGATTGCCTACATTAAATCTGTAGAGTCTTCCTACTCTATAGTTCATAGCTCCTGATGTTCTGCTAAGTTTAGTTGGGTTTAGTTTTGTTTTCTTATTAAGCTTGGCTTCTTAGCAATCGCCTCCATTTGCTCATGCATCTACATGTGGTTTTGAGAATTCATTTCAAAGTTCAGGAAGCTTGAGGTCTGCCTCAGTTTCTATTTTCTACTCAGCCAGTGAGAAGTATGTACTTGGGGAAGGATGGAGCTCCCTGGTATTTTTTGAGTGTGTGCAAATTCTGTGCAATAACACAGCCTTCCATACTCCCTGGGATATATAAAAACT
>NW_007758538.1:6395-6688 GCF_000696425.1 Galeopterus variegatus | reverse complement strand
AAAATGTGTGTGTACACAGACTTGCACGTAAATGTTCACAGTAGCATTATTAGTAATAGTCAAAACATAGAAACACCCATTGTCCATCAACTGGTGAATAAACAATATACAGTATATTTATATTATAAAATACTATTTAGCAATGAAAAGTAATAAACTGCTTATCACAGCTACAACATAGATGAACCTCAAAAATATAATTTTAAGTAAAAGAAGCTAGGAACAAACAACGATATGTTGTATAAGTGCATTTATACCAAATGGACAGAAAAGGTAAATCTCTAGAGACAGAA
>NW_007758538.1:0-1684 GCF_000696425.1 Galeopterus variegatus | reverse complement strand
CACTGAGGAGAGTGCTTTTGAAATTCACTATGTTGTTGCATGTATTTAACAGTATTTTTTTTCCTCCTTTTTATTGTTGGGTGATATATACTCTTACATGAATACACCACAGTTTATTGACACCGTAGACATTTCCCATTTGGGGTTATTATGAATAACATTACTATGTATAACTTATTTTATGGATATGCATTTTCATTTGTCTTGGATAAAATGGAATCGCTTAGTCACAGGGCAGGTGAATGTTACATTTTATAAGAAATGGCTGTATATTTTCCCAAATTGATTCTACCATTCAATATTCTTTCCAACAATTTATGCAAATTCCATGTGTTTCATATCCTTACCAATATTTAGTGTTCCCAGTCTTTTTAATTTAAAATTAGGTATCTGCTTGCATAAAAAGTTGAATTTAAGCCCTTACCTCACACAAGACACAAAAATTAACTCAAAATGAATCACAGACCTAAATGTTACAGCTAAAGCTACTGCAAAACTTTTAGAAGAAAACACAGTAGAACATCTTTGTGACCTTCCATTGGGCAAAATTTTCTCAGATGCAATACCTGATAATATTCTACATTACCTAGAAAATCAATTACCTATAAAAAAATAAAAATAAAAATTGGACTTCATCAAAATAAAAAATTTTTGTGCTTCAAAAGATATTATCAAGAAAATGAGAAAATAAGTCACGGACTTCAAGAAAATATTTACAAATCATAGATCTGATAAAGGACTTGTATCCAGATCACATAAAGAACACTGAGAATAAAATAAGAAGGTTAATGGCCCAATTTTAAAAATGGACAAAGAACGTGAATAAAGATTGCACCAAAGAATATGTACAAATTGCAAACAGGCACCTGAAAAGATCTCAATGCCTTCAGTCATTAGGGAAATGCAAATCAAAACCACAGCAAAATACAACTTCATACCCACTGGATGGCTGCAGTCAAAAAGACAAATGAAACGGATGTGGAGAAACTGGAATGTTGCTTATAGAAATGTAAAATGGTAGGACCAGTTTGGAAAACAGTTTGGCACAACAGAGCAATTCTACTCCTAGAAATGAAAATGTGTGTGTACACAGACTTGCACGTAAATGTTCACAGTAGCATTATTAGTAATAGTCGAAACATAGAAACACCCATTGTCCATCAACTGGTGAATAGATAAACAATATACAGTATATTTATATTATAAAATACTATTTAGCAATAAAAAGTAATAAACTGCTTATCACAGCTACAACATAGAGGAACCTCAAAAATATAATTTTAAGTAAAAGAAGCTAGGAACAAACAACTATATGTTGTATAAGTGCATTTATACCAAATGGACAGAAAAGGTAAATCTCTAGAGACAGAAAGTAGATTAGTGGTTGCCTAGAACTGGGGTTGGAAATGAAAATACCTACACAATGACATGAGGAATATTTTTGAGGTGGTGAAAGTGTTATAAAATTAAATTTTGGAGATGGCTGCACAACTCAATAATTTTCTAAAAATCATCGTTTTACACTTAAAATGGATGCATTTTATGAAAACTAAATTATACCTCAAGGTAGCTGCTTAAAAAATGTTTCCACAAAGAAAATTGCAGGTCCAGACAGCTTCCCTGTGAGTTCTAACAAATATTTGAGAAGGAAATACTACCAATATTACAAGAACTCTTACAAAGA
>NW_007758537.1:6366-6688 GCF_000696425.1 Galeopterus variegatus | reverse complement strand
TCTGGGGCTCTGTGATGTTTATATGAATGGAGTCACTATTGTAATAAAAACTTGCCTACATCTTCTCAGGTGATGCTGCTGGTGGCTCTATCACATAAGAGTAGGATCAGTTGATAGCAGAAACACTTCCCTTCTCGCATCAACTACAGTTATAAATCACAGGCTTTTAAAACATTTACTGCATCTGACATTTCGCATTTGGAGGAGGGGACAGTATAGACGTCAGTTTCAAAATGTTATTTGGATCCATGGCTGTTTTTAAGAAAATGGAAAAACAGTAGTGTTTTGTCAGCAGTAAGAAGAGCTTGACTAATGGTGTTGC
>NW_007758537.1:0-736 GCF_000696425.1 Galeopterus variegatus | reverse complement strand
TTTCTGAAATTCAAAAAGACTAGTGTTTGAGAAAATGTACCCACAACTTATCTTCTTAAGAAGATTAGACAATGTAGTTACCACCTCTCTCCCAGATAACTTTAATTTTTACTTGTTTATGTAAGAACCTTTTTTTTCACATTCATTGATGGCGTGTATTGATAGTATTTTGAAACAATAGATAGGTCTGATCCACGCTTTACAATAGCGTCATAGTGGTATTATCACGCTCCTTTGTTTAAGAGCTTGGGCTTTTTCTCATTGTTCTAGTGGAAAGATTGGTGTTCCCAGAATTGAAATTCAGAAGGGCAATATGCAAAGATGATGCCAGGATTATAGTATTTTCTAAAAGTAATTTCAATTATTAAAAAATGTAAATTCTGAACCATTATTTGATCTAAACTCTCATTTGATCAGCTCGCATGAATTGATTTAGAATTTTTGTATCCTTTTGGAAAATTCCTTGTTAGGGTATTCACATCCTAATAGCCATGTCAATTTATACTCTACATTGGTTGTATTGTCCATGCTGGCAACCTTGAATCACAGAAGCCCTGTATGTTCCTGAGGAAAACCTGCTAAGAAATTATATTCAACCTATAAACCAACAGTGCATGCTCACTAACTCTATATCAGATTTAGTACATAAGATCTACATAGGCCTTCTAAACGAGGAAAGCATTTCTTATCTAATTCTGGCTTATTTATACAATGATGGTATTTAATTTATTTTACT
>NW_007758536.1:4668-6689 GCF_000696425.1 Galeopterus variegatus | reverse complement strand
TCCTCCCTGGCCTGGGATGGCAGTGAGTCCTGGAACTGAGGATGTCCTCACGCTGCCTATCAAAGGAGGTGGTGTGTATCATCTTCAAAATGCATGCTTTTCTCCCTTTTTCCTGACTTTCCTTCACAGAAATGTAGTGCAGTATACTGTCCTGCCCCTGCTTTTTCACTGGACTTCTGGGCCGAAGCTTTTCTTGTCAAACAACCTAGTCTTTTTCATTAGTGACATAATAGAGAAGAAAGACACGTTTTGTCTTTTATTATTTCGATTGGGGGTTCCATCATTGGATATTTTTCCTTTTGTTCGTATGATTAAGTTCCAATCACCACCTGTCGTGTTGTTTTCTACAGTGAACACACAGAATTGTTTTTGGTTATATCATGTTCCGGAGTTAAGACGTCCTCTCTATATCCAATCACAAGGCAAGCAAGCAAATCAGTTTCAGTTTACTTAGTAGATTTACTCAGTCAACCCTGTGCACTTCCTGACTCATTCCAAAGATGACAGAATTGCACTGACTTGCAAATCAACACGATGTCATTTAGTACTCGACAATGTGAAATTTTAGGATCATCTATGTTGTCACCACGAATTCGGTTCCTTAGAAAAATTGTAAACACTAATCTTTCTTTTAAACACAAAATCCTCTCTATTAAAAGGTGAGTGTCGCTGAAGAAGTGAGGCTTGACTTGAATCTTCTTAAATGAAAAACAAACTAAAATAACTATAGCCTCTTGTTATTCAATTGCGATTTTAAATATTGTCTTTGATTGTCATGCCCGAAGTTCCTATCTGCCAACTAAGCAGATCTGTGCATTCAGGTACGTTTTTCAGTCGTTTGGATGCCCAGGCCCAGGCAGCCGCCAGACCTAGGAAGCCGTCTCTGAAAGCAAAGCTCCAGCCTCCAAAGCTGAGGAGCACCTGGCGAGGGGCCGTGTGTCAAAGCCACTCAGTGCTGCTTTTCAAATTAGTGACTCATCTTGTGCAATAATGACTAACATTTTATAATGCTTTCTATGTGCCAGATACCCTTAACATTTAAAAAGGTTACTTGTCAACACTGAAAACCAACTGAATACCTAAAAGCATTAGAATCGTGTGGATAACCACAATCCACTATTTGGGCCAAAACAGTTTTATCTCAACTGATTTCATTCTAGATTAAGATTTTACTTCCACTGTGAGTCACAGTCACCTATCAATTGCCTAAAACTGTCGGGTTGCTTTTATTATGAGTGGGTAAATCATCTCCCCCAATGAACAGATGGGGCTTGTTGAAGATAAAGAGCAACAAAATTGTAAGAACTTATGTCGGTGGCAACAACTGCCCCATTGATAACATACCAAGTAAGATTTTTGGGGGTTTGGGGGCTATGAACTTTAAGGCTCTGGAGGGAGGTAATAAAGCAAAGCAGAAATACGTGAACTTTCATCTTACANCTTTAAGGCTCTGGAGGGAGGTAATAAAGCAAAGCAGAAATACGTGAACTTTCATCTTACACTTACTCACTGGAATATTTGAATAGAGTGAGAAAGGGGACGGGAGGGCTGCGTCCCTGGCGGAATGAAGTCAGCCCTGCTCCGGCTTGCTCTCGGGAGCTCGTCTGAATCCTGACATGGAGCAGTTGTATAACCTCGGGCAAGTCATAAGCCCCTCTGAATCTCATTTTTCAAACAAAGGGGTAGAGATAAATAAACTCTAAGACTCCTTCCAGCTCTAAGTTATAATGACTTTTATTTAATGTCATTAATCTAGGAAAGCACTTAGCAACTGTCCCTCTTTGATCTGAGCAGACAGCTGAGTGATGCTTTAATGTGCCACATTTTTAGGGTCAAACCCCGGCGGTGACAGCTGCTCTCTATCCAGTCCAAGCGGACCCTGTGTCTCTGCCATCCACATGGAGGGGCAGCCTCTGCCACGCCTACCCTGAGAATGGGCCCCATTAACAAATGCCACCATGTCCAGCACACCCTCCTGGCAGCCATGGGCCAAGTGACAAAACCGAGAGGAATGAGATGAT
>NW_007758536.1:2181-2727 GCF_000696425.1 Galeopterus variegatus | reverse complement strand
TGGTGCTGATAACACCAAGGCCACGGGTTCGGATCCCATATAGGGATGGCAGGTTAGCTCAGTGGGTGAGCGTGGTGCTGACAACACCAAGTCAAAGGCTAAGGTCCCCTTTAAAAAAAAACCAAAAAAACCATGGCAAAATATACATAACATAAAACTGACCATTTTAACCATTTTCAAGTGTACAGTTCAGTACATTAAATGCATTCACACTGTGGTACAACCATTACTGTCACCCATCTCTAGGACTTTCTCGTCTTCCCAAACTGAAGCTCTGTCCCCATTAAATGTAGCTCCCCATTTCCCAGCCCCTGGCACCCACCTTTCTTCTCTCTGTCTCTGTGAATGTGACCCCTCTAGGGACCTCAGGTGAGTGGAATCATACGGTATTTGTCCTTTTGTGACTGGCTTATTACACTTAGTGAATGTCCTCAAGATTCATCTGTGTTGTAGCCTGTGCCAGAATTTCCTTCCTTTTTAAGGCCAAATAATATTGTACGTATGTAGCACATTTTGTTTATCCAATCATCCACTGATGAGCATTTA
>NW_007758536.1:0-233 GCF_000696425.1 Galeopterus variegatus | reverse complement strand
ACCCAGCCCCCGATCCCCTCGTCTGAGGGAAGGGCACCCACTCCTTTCCCAGCCCTGCCTGTGGGAAGATGCTTCTCCTCACTTTTTCTACTTTGCACAAAGCCCCTCCTGTGAGCGGGAGGAGCCCGCCTGGCACCCTCCCCACCATCCGTGCCGGGAAAGAATGTGCCACGTCTGGGCACAAGTGTTAAGAGCAGCAAGTGAGCCTGTGCTGACAGCGGAAGCCCTGCAGG
>NW_007758535.1:6322-6689 GCF_000696425.1 Galeopterus variegatus | reverse complement strand
AGGGAAAGAGGTGGAATATTGAGGTATGATGGGAATAATAATACTTTCCAATTTCTAAAACGTAAAAACCAAATTACTATTTTAATATTTTAAAAGAACAGCCACAACATATATTCAACAAAATAAATGTAGTCTACTTTCTCTGAAGACAGTTTTTTTTTTAATAACTGTGGAATCAAATGACTCTGATATGCTATTTTCTAAACACCATCCTGTCACAGAGTTCAATAAATTGCTCATAATACAGCCTTTATGATTTTAATGTCTGTGCAAACATTACTTTGGAAGATTTTTCACCAAAAGTATTGTTTTAGTCCATTTTGTGTTGCTATAATAGAATTACCTGAGACTGGGTAATTTATAAAGA
>NW_007758535.1:0-865 GCF_000696425.1 Galeopterus variegatus | reverse complement strand
AGAAGTGGTTTGTAGTTCTCATTATAGAGGTCTTTCACCTCCTTGGTTAAATTGATCCCTAAGTATCATTTTTTTGTGACAATTGTAAATGGGCTTACTTTCTTTATTTCTCTTTCTGTTAATTCATTATTTGAGTATATAAATGCTACTGATTTGGAGGCATTTATTTTGTATCCTGCAACATTACTGAAGTTATTAACCAGCTTTAGGAGTTTTTTGATAGAGTCTTTAGGTTTCTCTCTATATAGTATCATGCCATCTGCAAATAGAGAAAGTTTGACTTCATCTTTTCCAATCTGGATTCCCTTTATTTCTTTCTCTTGCCTGATTGCTCTGGCTAGTACCTCTAGTACTGTGTTAAATAGAAGTGGTGGGAAGGGGCATCCTTGCCATGTTCCTGTTCCTAAGGGAAAGACCTTCAATTTTATACAAAGCTATTGTAACCCAAACAGCATGGTACAGGCATAAAAATAGACACTTGGATCAGTGGATCAGAATAGAGAACCCAGAAATCACCCCTCAGGCTTAGAGCCATCTTATATTTGACAAAGACAACAAAAGTATACATTGGGGAAAAGACTACCTATTCAATAAGTGGTGCTGGGAAAATTGGATATCCAGATGCAGAAAAATGAAACTGGACATGCGTCTCTCAACATACACTAAAATCAACTCTTAAGTATAAGACCTGAAACTGTAAAATTACTAGG
Organism: Galeopterus variegatus; assembly: GCF_000696425.1. Classification (NCBI taxonomy): domain Eukaryota; kingdom Metazoa; phylum Chordata; class Mammalia; order Dermoptera; family Cynocephalidae; genus Galeopterus; species Galeopterus variegatus. The sequence continues at coordinate 155 of NW_007758535.1, read as the reverse complement.
GGAAAATATAGGTGAAACACTTCAGCAATTAGGTCTGGGCACAGAATTTATGAACATGAGCTTTAAAGCACAAGCAGCAAAAGAAAAAATAAAGAAATGGGACTATATTCAAACTAAAAAGTTTCTGCACAGCAAATCAGCAGAGTGAAAAGACA
>NW_007758534.1:2694-6689 GCF_000696425.1 Galeopterus variegatus | reverse complement strand
AAAATATTTCAACATAATTTAAGCCATTGTGATAAGCCCACTGCCAATATCATCCTGAAAGGGGAAAAGCTGAAAGCTTTCCTCTTAAGGTCAGGAACAAGACAAGTATTACCACTCTCACCACTCCTATTTAACACAATGTTGGAAGTATTTGCCAGAGCAATTAGACAAGAGAAAGAAACAAAGGGCATCCAAAATCCAAATAGGTAAAGATGAAATCAAATTGTCCCTATTCTCAGATGGCATGATTCTATATATAGAAAACCCAAGAAACTCTACAAAAAACTCTTAGAGCTGATAAACAAATTCAATTATGTTACAGGGTACAAAATCAATATACAAAAATCAGTAGCATTTTTATACTCCAACACCAAACGAGAAGAAAAAGAGGTCAAGAAAGCAAGCCCATTTATAATAGTCAACAAAAAAATTAAATACATAGGAATAAATCTAACCAAAGTGGTGAAAGATCCCTACAATGAGAACCAAAAATCACTACTGAAAGAAATTAAATAAGACACAAAATGATGGAAAGACATTCCTTGTTCATGGATTGGAAGAATCAATGTGGTAAAAATGTCCATACTACCCAAAGCCATCTACAGATTCAATGTGATCCCCACCAAAATACCAAAGACATTCTTCACAGAAGTAGAAAAAGCAATCCTAACATTCATATGCGACAACAAAATACCCTGAATAGCCAGAGGAATGCTAAGCAAAAAATGTAAAGCTGGAGGCACTTCCTGACTTCAAAATGTATTACAAATCTACAGAAACAAAAACAGCTTGGCACTGGCATAAAAACAAACACGCGGACCAACGTAACAAAATAGAGAAGCCAGAAATCAACCCACGTATTTACAACCAACCGATCTTTGACAAGGGCACCAAGAACATATGTTGGGGAAAAGAAACCGCCTCTTCAATAAATGGTGCTGGGAAAATTGGACGTCCATATGTAGAAGAATGAAACTTTATCCATAGCTCTCACCATATACCAAAATCAAATAAAAATGGATCAGAGACTTAAATATAAGACCTGAAACTTTAAAACATTTGATGGTTTTGATTTACTATTATAAATTGTATTTTTATTTTAATTTCCATTTATTTGTTGCTAAACATAGAAATATAATTTAGTTTTGTATATAAACCTCATATCCAGCAACCTTGTTAAAACTCACTTACTAATTTCAATAGTATGTAGATTCTTTTACATTCTCTATATGTGCAATCAAGCTATCTGCAAAAACAATAGTTTTAGTTCTTTCTCATCTTTGTACCTCTAATTTTATTTTCTTTCATTATTGATCTGGCTGGAATCTGCAGTATAATGTTGAGTAGGACAGTGATAATAGGTATTCTTGTGTTTTTCCTAACCTAAAGAAAAAATGTTTAATAATTTACCATTAAGAATTATGTTACCTGTTCATGTTTTACAGATACTTATTATCAGATTGAGGAAGTTCCCTCCATTACAAGTTTGGTATAAGCTTTATTTGTTTGTTTTTCTTAATTTTTAATGGGTGTTGAAGTCTGCCTTATAACTTTTTCCATATATTTACTTAATAATATGGCTTTTTTGTTTTGTTTTTCTTCTTTTTGCTGAGGAGACAAATTCCATTGCTTTATGTTTAAACATTAAACCAACCCTGCATTCTTAGAATAAAATTTGCTTGGTTATGATATTTTATTTTATGTATTATCAAATTCAATTTCTTAATTATCTGTTTAGCATTATTACATCTGTGCTCATAAGAGATATTGGCCTATGATTTTCTTTTCCTGTGCTGTCCTCAGCAAGTTTTGGTTGCTTCATAGATAAACTGTAATGTGCTTTTCCTTTCTCCATTTTCTAAAAGAGTCTGCATGCATGTGATATTATTTCTTTTTTAAATAAGCAGAAGAATTCAGTACTGAGGACAGCTGGGACTATAGCATTTTCTGCAGGGATTTAAAAATTATGTGGTCATTAAATAAAAAAAAAAGATGCAGGATTATTTCCTTGTATAATTTTTTGCGTTCATTTTGATAAGTTGTTTTAAAGGAATTCGTTCATTTCCTCTAAGTTGTCAAATTTATCAGCATGTATTAGTCCATAATATCCTCTTATTATTATTGTTTTTCTAATCTATGTGTGATCTGTAGTGATATCTCCTTTTTCATTCCTCATGCTGCTAATTTGAATTTTCTTTTAAAAAAGTCTATCTTGTTAATTGTTATTGATTTTATTAATCTTTTCAAAGAGCCAGCTTTAGACTTTGTTGATATTCTCTAATATACATCAGTTTTCTATTTTTGACTTCTGCTCATACATTTTATTTAATTATCTATATTCTCCTAGCTTTTTGAGTTGGTAGCTTAAATCATTAATTCTATATGTTTCTTCTTTACCAATCTATGCATTTAAAGCTGTCAGCTGCTGTCTAAGTGTTAGTTTAGTACATCCAAAAAGTTTTAATAATGTACATTAAATACATTTCAGTTCAATAAATTTTAAATTTTCCATTGTGAACTTCCTTTATTCATAGGTTCTTTAAAAGATCATTGCTTAATTACTAAAGAGTTATGGACTTCATTGTTACATTGTAGTTATTTATTTCTAGTTTATTTCTACTGTTGTCACATAGCATACCTGCGTTCTTTCAAGCCTTTAAAATGTGTTGACTGTTGCATTACACATTATGGTCTGTTTTTAAAAACCTTCCATGTGCACTTAAGAAAATGTTTCCCCTGAAGTTGTTAGGCTTAGAGTGTGTGTGTTGGGCAAAATTGGTTTATTGTGTTATTCAAATCTATTTTGTACTGATTTTTTTTCCCTTGTGTCAATTAATGAAAAAGGTGATAGGATTTAGATCTTTATATTAAAATCAATCATTTTTATTATTGAGCTTAAATCTACCATATTGGTATTTGTTACTGTGGATTGAATGTCCTCCCAAAACTCATTGAAGCTTGAACCCCATTGCAACAGTGCAAACAGGGCGGGAAATCCTATTATGGTATTTGAAGGGTGGGGCCTTTAAAAGATGATTAGATTATGAGGACTATGCTGTCCTGAAAGGACTGATCCATTCGTGGAGTAATGGGTGAGGTTCTGGTGGCTTTACGAGGAGAGCAATTGAGAAAGCTGGCTCTCTCTTGCTCAGGCCACTGTCTTGTCATGTAACATCTGGCATTGCTGCAGACAATCACCACTCAGAAGAAAGCCCTCACCAGATGTGTCATCTGGATCTTGGATTCCCCACCCTCCAAAACTGTAAGAAATTTCATTTCTTTATACATTACCTAGTTTCATGTATTCCATTCATCACAAGCAACAAAAGCTGACTAATACAATTGTTTTCTATATTTCTTATCTGTATGCCCCTTTATCTTTTTATTTCTTCTTTTGGATTAATAAAATATTTTTGTTCCATTTATTTTCCTCTATCATCTGTCATTATGAAGTCTTATGTTACTCTTTTAGTGATTACCTTAAAGATTTCCATATGCATCCCTGACTTATTACAGCCTACATTAGTCCATTTCTGTTACTTATAACAAAATACCTGCAACTAGTTGATTTATTTAAAAAACAAAATTTATTGCATACAGTTTCAGAGGCTGGGAAGTCCAAAGTCCAGGGAACATATCTCATGAATGCCTTGGTGGTGGCGACAGTGACCCAGGGGTCTCACAACAGTGGAGGGTCAAGTTTTGGGGGGACACTCAATCCGAGGCACAGCCTAAGTTAAGATTTGCTTTTATAATGTCCTAAACAATATTGGAAACTTTAACAGTTTAACAACATTTAGCCATGCCCTCCTTTTTTTCTACTCTTATATACCTTTACCTTTATATATGTCAGTCTCTCACAAAATGCTATTATTTTGTGTTGAGCACTCAATATTCTTTTCTATTTACCCACATATTTTTCTTCCCAGTCAAGTTTATTCCTTCTGCAGGGCCATGCTTCCATCTAGAATCATTTTCTTTCAGTAGAGCACTTC
>NW_007758534.1:1407-1889 GCF_000696425.1 Galeopterus variegatus | reverse complement strand
CTCTTCTTCTATTTTAAAAATTTCCTTTATATTAGGTCTGCTATAAGTAAATTAACTCAATGTTTTCCTGAAAGCCTTTATTTCACCTTTTTATCGAAACCATCGTTATTCAGAGATAATATAAATCCAATAAAATTCACCAATTTTAAGTGAAATCATCACGTAGATCTTTTCCATCACCCTCCCAAATAGCCACTAATCTTCTTATTGTCAGTATAGCATTTTTCTAGAAGTTCATATGGTCTCTTTCCCGAGAATAATTCTTTTGAGATTCATCCACATTGCTGTGTATAACGGTGCTCTATTACTGCTTATTGCTTACCAGTATTTTGACATACGGCTATTGCACAAAGTATTTATCCATCCATCAGTTAAATAACATTTTTAGTTTTTGAGCATTATAAATACAGTTGCTATGAACATTTATAAATACATTTTTGTGGACATATGCTTTAATTTCTCTTGAATAAACAGTTAAAAGT
>NW_007758534.1:0-279 GCF_000696425.1 Galeopterus variegatus | reverse complement strand
TCTTAACTTTCAATGTTCCTTTGGATATTCTAAATCCTTCATTTTCATATAAATTCTAAAAATAACTTGTTGATTTTTACAAAAGAGTTTGCTGGGATTTTGATTGAGATTACATTAAATATATAGATTAATTTTAAAAGGATAAACATGTTAATAATTTTGAGCCCTATACCTATTTTCCTTAAGTTATCCTTGAGTGGTTTATGTTTTTATGCTATTGTGATTGATATAGTTTGGACATGTTGCCCCCTGTCTCTGCCCCCCCCCCCTCCAACTCAT
>NW_007758533.1:6450-6689 GCF_000696425.1 Galeopterus variegatus | reverse complement strand
AAGTTATGTACATTAAAGATATTTTTAAGAAATGTTTTGAAGTTCTGAAATTTATTTATTTATTTGTTGTTAAACCATTTTTTGAATTTTTTTAATTTGACAGAAAACATTGTACGTATTTATCATGTACAGTATGATGGTTTGAGGTACACATGCATTGTGGAAGAAATTTAGTTAATTGTTTAATTGTTTTAATTTTGCATGGGAAAATAATTTTGAATAATTTTTGAAACATTTCT
>NW_007758533.1:0-841 GCF_000696425.1 Galeopterus variegatus | reverse complement strand
AGGAAAAGCTACATATGTGGAGTTCAGCAAGGGCTGAACATGCCAACCAGATGGCAATAGACAAGCCCCTTACCCATCCAGTAGAGGTCACTGCCTTCCTGACCAGGACCCTAACTGGAAATAACAATGGGTAGTTAGAATCTGAGGGCCAGGGATCATATGATTCATTGCTTTCTGGAAGGTATGAAAAAATGCATTAAAAACCTGTCAATTATTAGAAAGTAAAGGAGGTGACTCAGGGGAAGGATGAAAATCCAGCCATCTTTCCAGGAAGGCTGATGGAGGCATTCAGAAATTATACCAATTTGCACTTAACTATCCCAGAGGGATAATCCCTCCTGGGACAACACTTCATAAACTAGTCTGTTCCTGATATATGGAGAAAATTACAAAAACTACAGCTGGGAGTTTAGACCCCCATGATTCAGTTATTATATGTAGCATACAGGAAGTTCAATAACCAAGACCAGATTAAGATAAAATTGGAAGACAGGTGAGCAGATAGGCAGGCCTGACCAACACTCTAGCCATAAGCAGTGCCATGTAACCATGGGGACCACCAGAGGAACAAAGAGGTAGACGACCTCTGGAACCAAAAGGAAGGCTGATCAGCTTCTCCTGTGGTAAGCCAGGACACTGGGCTAAGTCCTGCCAAGCCCCCACACCATGTCCCTGTCCCACTTGCAGGGATCCCACTCAGTAGTGATGGAAATGCCCCATGTCCAAAATGGGCAAAGGGGTCCCATACCAGATGGTGGCCCTGGAAGAAGGCTGATGGGACCTGAGGCTGGTGGCTCAAAACAGGAACATTCCCATAACAATGGAAAAGCTTCAGGTGGTC
>NW_007758532.1:0-6689 GCF_000696425.1 Galeopterus variegatus | reverse complement strand
TAAGAATCATAGTAAAGAAGATCCTAATTAGACATAGAAACAATGATGGCAGAAAAGGCCATCGAAAATGAGAAACAGAATTTCCTTGAAAAGAGGGAGAAAACAAGTTTAGGACTTTACTTTAAAAAATAAAACTAAAATGTATAAAAATAAGTTTATTTGGTATTTAATAAAAACATAGCTTTTATTGCAATTAAAAATAAAAAAAATATTAAGCTCTTTGAAACCAGTTTCCAAAGAAATGGCATCATATGACATTTTTCAGTGCACAAACATAAAGAAGTTTATTTTTGCAAAAAAGCTGAGGCTTTGTCAATTTTTTCAAAGGCCTTCCTGCTTCCTTTGATATTCAGATCATCAAATTATTCTCCCTTTTATTGCAATTAAAAATAAAAAAAATATTAAGCTCTTTGAAACCAGTTTCCAAAGAAATTGCATCATATGACATTTTTCAGTGCACAAACATAAAGAAGTTTATTTTTGCAAAAAAGCTGAGGTTTTGTCAATTTTTTCAAAGGCCTTCCTGCTTCCTTTGATATTCAGATCATCAAATTATTCTCTTTTGAAGCCTTTCGTGTCATCATCCTTGTCGATTTTCTCTTCTTCAATTATTAACTGGTCTAACTCTGTCAGATGCTCATTTGTCAATTACTATGCATGTGATTAGAGAAATTCTCTACCGCTCCTTTCATCTTCACAAAATCCTGCATCTTTTTCAGGATTTGCAGTTTCCTTTTGCAATCAAATTGCAATATACTCATGCTGTGTTGTCAGATGTCTGAGAACAGCCCATCAAAGATGCTGATTTTGTGGATATAGAAAGAAGTGTAAGTGGAGAGGGATCCTTGATTTTGATGAGTGAGCAGTTTATTAGCTCACGCTGTCACACAGTGATGTCTTTTGTCCTACTCCCCTCTATAACCTTGTGACTTGGGGGATGATAGTAAATACCCAGTAAGGACATTCTCTATAGTTGCAAGAAAAATCACTAATTTCTAGATAGCTCTTCACAGATGGCAAACTACTCTGGTATCTGTGCCCATGTATGACCCTAACAGCATTCCCTTAGACACAGATGGGGCAAGAATTTTTATATGATTTCATGGAACAGAAAACAAACTCAGAAAGGTGGACACATTTTAGAATTTATTCCTATTCCACTCTCTACCTTCTTGGCAGTCACTTTCATTCATTGTCCTTGGGCTTGGTGTTAATTAAGTACTATGCTAAGTACATTACCTATATCACCCTGTTTATTCCTACTAGGTGACAGACGTTATTAATTTCATTTTACAAAGGACAAAACTAGGATAATTAAAGTTAAGAAACTTGCTATGTTAAGTCAGTTATTGCTGCAATACTGCTGAATAATAAATGGTCCCCAAAATCTCAACAGCTTCCAACAACTAACATTTATTTCTCACTCAAAGGATCAGTTGGAGGGTTGGGTTGACTCCAATTTAAGTCGTTGGCTGGGTTCAGGTATGTTCCATGTGTCACTCATTTGTGACCCAAGCTAAAGGTGCAGTAGCTAGCTGGGGCAAAAGCTTCTCATGGTGAATAGCACCCCTCCACCCCCCAGCATATTTAAAGCCCATGCTCAGGTCATATCCACTAACCTGTCATTGTCCAAAATGAGTCACTGAATAAAAATAAAGTCAATGGGATAAAGACGTAGAATCTGTCTATTCTACTGGAAAGTGTTGAAAAGTTAACGACTAAGGGTATGGATGGATAATCCTATTACGGGTGTATGTGTTGGGGGTGAGGGAGTAGGGTCATAGTTAAGAATCTTTGATAACAGTCCAAGTTCCCACAGCAAGTTCTGGCTCCAGAGCCCATGCTGCTATTCGCACACTGTACTTCCCTGGGAACAGTCCCAACCCTCAAACGTGAGTCCTTGTGGTCATATTGATATTAAATCACCTCTTCCTCATGACCAGAGTTGTTTGGCATGTGATGGCCCAGTGTTCTTGATCCTTTTCTATATGTTTGGCCCCACACAGCTCTGAGACAACTCAGACTTACATATAATGTTTTCTGTATCTTCAGGCCAGCAGCTAAGCAGGAAGAAAAGATTCTCTCCTGGCCCTACTCCGATCTTAAGAGAAATATATTTGAATAGCATTTTTCAGTTCACAAAGCATTTTCATAGCTCTTCCCTCCATGAAACTCTCTCCCCCAAATTCCATGGGGTAGATGCTTTGGATTGAGTGTCCCACCAAAACTTAATTCCCACTGTTAACTGTTGAGGGTAGGAAATCTATTATGGTAATTGAAAAGTGAAATCTTGAAGCGGTGATTAGATTGTGGGACCGCGCAGTAGTGAATGGGTTAATAATGGTGGTAAGGGGCATGGTTCTGAGGGCTATACCCTGCCATCACCGTGCTCCCTAGACTTTGGATTTCCAGTCTCTGAAACTATAAGCAATAAATTTCATTTTCTTACCAATTACCTAGTTCCATGTATTTTGTTATAAGCAACTGAAACGTACTAATACAGTAAGTGCTTTAGCCATTTTACAGACTTAGAAATCGAGACTTAGCAAGGTGAAATGACTTGCCAAACAGCCCACAGTCCTGATGTGATGAGCTCTGCAGTCCTGATGTGACCTGTCCCTTTTGTTTAATTCACATTGACTGTTAACTGAGCACTTCCTCTGGGCAAAGGAACTGGCTGAGACTGCTATGATGAGACTTTACTTAATTCTCCCAACACTGCAGTGGGAGAGAGACAATTGTTTCAAGCCATAAGCTAGGAGGTGGCAGAGCCAGGAATGCAGCCCAGCTCTGTCTCCCTCCAGGCCTGTGCCCTGAAACCCTGCACTGTTCTGCCCCGCTTTATCCGTGCTCTGCCTCTCTGCTCAGTAACCACATGCCAGGAGCTGGACGCTCTCTCACCTTGAGCCTATACTGCAGCCAAACTGTGGTCTGCTTCCTCATCTCCAGGTTCTGTTCTTGGCTCCTTGCTTTGATTTCTGGTTTGGGTTTCTGTTCTCAGACCCCTGTATTCCACCCTGACTTTTTTGTTCACCTAGGAACAGACACTTTCTGACCTTCAGGCCCCTTGGCTGTGTTCTGTTACGTGGTGCATCTCTTTTGGCCTGATCTCCCCTTTTTAATCTGCTGCCCCTGCCAAGGCTGCCACTTTTACATAATGTCCTATTGTCATGCATTTCTGCATGTAAAATTCTTACTTCCATTTAGATAGAAGTTTCTTCAAATTCAACCTTGGGATAAATAGGTTGTCAATATTTTTACAAGAATAAATCTATCAATGCAGCTTTTGTTCACAATATTTCCTATATGTATATATTTTTTAGTTAACATATAGTAAAATTGACCTTTACTTTGGCGTACAGTTCTATGAGTTTTAAGACATATATAGATTTGGGTAACCACCTTCACAATCAATACACAGAATAGTTCTATCACCTCCCAAACTCCCTCTGCTATTTCTGTGTAGTCACATCCTTCCCTCACTCCTAATAATTGATAATAACCAATGATCTGTTTCCCATCACTACACATTTGTGTTTTCAAGAATGTTACATGGATGAAATCAAATCGTATGCAACCTTTTGAGACTGGCTTCTTTCACTTAACATAATGCCTTTAGGAAGCATTCATGTTGCCATAGTAACAATAGTTCAGTCTTTCTGACTGCTTAGTATTCCATTGCATAGATGTACTAGATTGTTTATTCATTCACCTGTTGAAGGACATCTGAGTAGTTTCCAGTATGGAATAATTATGAATAGAGCTGCTATAGGGTGCTATGCACATACAGATTTTTGTATGAATGAAAGTTTTTATTACTCTAGGATAAGTATCCAGGGATAGATTACTGGGTGGTATGGTAAGTTTATACTTAACTTAATAAGAAGGTGCCAAACTCTTTTCCAGAGTTACAGCTAGTAAATTCTCCTACTTACTTGCATGCAGTTTTATATTCTAGGCAGATTCTCCTGCTGTGCCTCATGTCTTCTGTTTGTTCCTTGGGACCAACCCTCAGGCCTTCTCCATGCCTTGGGAGATTGACGTCCACAGGCTACATCAGCAGGCTCCTTTGTCCTCTGGCTTTCTACTAGGTTTTTATGAAGAGAGGCACCTTCAGGAGAGCTGAGAACAGGAGGAGAAGGCTGTCTAAAACTTATTTTCCTGCCGGCTCCTTGCAGGTAGCCACAGCTGCTGCCTCTCTCTAGGGTATCCACTGCTTGTGACAGGTGTCCCTGTACCCACCTCTCATCACCCTTACCCTCTCAGGCCTGCTGCTCAGCATGGGTCATTGCACTGTCCCTGATAACTGATATGTTCAGTATTTTATTGACTCTTTACAAAATCACCAGGAGATTTACATTTCCTGGATGCTGAGTGATATTGAGTATTTTTTCATGTGTCTGTTGGCCATTCGTATCTCACTCCAGTCAAGATGGCTAATATCCAAAAGACTAAGAATGATAAGTGCTGGAGAGGTTGCAGAGAAAAAGGAACTCTCATACACTGTTGGTGGGACTGCAAAATGATGCAGCCTTTATGGAAACGGTATGGAAGTTCCTCAAACAATTACAGATAGATCTACCATATGACCCAGCTATTCTACTGCTGGGAATACACACAGAGGAATGGAAATCATCATGTCAAAGGAATACCTGTGCTCCAATGTTTATTGCAGCACATGGAAGTTCCTCAAACAATTACAGATAGATCTACCATATGACCCAGCTATTCTACTGCTGGGGATACACACAGAGGAATGGAAATCATCATGTCAAAGGAATACCTGTGCTCCAATGTTTATTGCAGCACTATCTACAACAGCCAAGAGGTGGAACCAACCCAAATGTCCATCATCAGATGAGTGAATAAGGAAACTGTGGTATATCTACACAATGGAATACTACTCTGCTGTTTAAAAAAAAAAAAAAAGAATGAAATACTACCATTCGCAACAACATGGATGGAATTACAGAAAATTATATTAAGTGAAATAAGTCAGGCACAGAAAGAGAAATAACACATGTTCTCACTTATTTGTGGGAGCTAAAAATAAATAAATAAAGAGTTCTGGTCAAGGTGGCAGAATAGATGGTCCCTAGCATCACTCTCTCCCACAAATCAACTAATTTACAACTACAAAAATGTAACAACAGCCAAGCCAGGGCTGTTGGAGCTCAGGGGAAGAGCAGGAGAGACCTACAGAGTTAATGAAGACGGGAGAAGCCATGATGAGAGAAAGAAAAAACTGCTCGAAGCGTTTAGGGCCTTGGCTGCTTCCTGGCTCGAAATACTGAGTGCACGGAGCAGGAGCCAGCAGAAGCCACAGCTATGCCCTTTGGATGGAGTTGGTTGGAGGCAACAGGGGAGAAGAGGGCCTTGGTGGCCCCAAGGACAGCAAGGCCACTAATAGGGTTCCTGTGGACCCACACAGGAGCGAGGAGCCAGAACAGCTAAAAAAGGGGAGCCATTCAGAGGCCAGTGAGTCATTGCAAGGGACTGGTGCAGGGCCTGTCCCATGGCAAGTCTTTGCAGCATGGGCATGGGGGAGACAGGCCAACGGAGAGAACAATGGGACACAGCAAGACAGCTGATCTGCCCCCCAGCCAGCTCAGGACCACTCAGAGGAGACTGGTTGGGAATGCAGAATTGCATGGGGTGCAGTTTGATGAGAAAACTCATGTCCAGATCAGAGTTTCTATACAACCCAGGTGCACTGGTCTCAGGAGAGCTGGAAGTACCTATAAGGTCAGCCATTAAGCCCTGATCTGCACAAAAAGACTTCCCCAGGGAAACAGCAGCAGAGCAGTAATTTAGCTCAACCGCACAGCTCAACTACTGATTCACACAGGAAGTTCCCCCATTTTAGAAGTAAGCAAAGGAAAAAAAATAGCTCCAACCCAGGCACACCACCAGCATCTCGGGCCCCACTCCCAGAGGCCCAGGGCATGAAGCCAGGAACTGGACCCCTGCCCACAACCAGGCACACCACCAGTGCCAAGGAGCATACCCAAAACATCACCTCCATGTGGGTGACCCACCACCATAACCACAGCTGCCACAAAAGTGGCTAGACATCACAACTACCATGCAGATGGCCCACCAGCCACTGGAATGCATTGACATAAGGAGAATCACCAGCAGAGACCAAAGAAAAGAAGATGACATCTCTCTCCACAAAACCCATTCCAGTTTGATGGAAGAAGCATCTGCTCTATGATAATATTGGGGGACCTGAACACACTTCTCAGCATTGGACAAATCATCTAGGCAACAGATCAACAGTGTAACCATTACTCTTTCAGGAGGAGAGAAGAAATCTAGGGTTATCAGAGGGGGAAAAGGAGAGGGGGATGGGGGAGATTGGACAAGGGACATGAAGAATAAGTACAATTTTTAACAATATACATACTAGTAACATTGATTTGATCAACATATGTCAACAATGAATCCCAAAAATATGTATAATCAATTATGATTCAATAAATAAATAAACACACAAACAAATGCAGGGGAAGAAGACGCAACAATCACAACAATTCCTTGAACTGGTTAAGACAAGTGAACAGATATGATTAGGGGAGAGGGGAGAGAGGGAGGGGGGAAAAGGAACGAGTAAAGGGTCACGAAAATCAACTACAATGTATATCAAGAAGTTAAAATTTAAAAAAAAATAAAATAAAATAAATAAA
>NW_007758531.1:6023-6689 GCF_000696425.1 Galeopterus variegatus | reverse complement strand
TGGATCTCGTACTTGAGAATCACTGTATTCCTTTGGTGATATCATATTTTCTTGTTAATTCATATTTCTAGTATTTCTATGTTGATGTCTGGTGATCTGGTAGAGCAGTTGCTTCTATTATTCTGAAGTGTCCTTTGAGGAGAAAGACTTCCTCCTCCTTTTGCAGGCTCCACTGGTGTCTCTCCTCATGTCAGTGCAGTCAAGTGTGTGGCAGGCTGCCTGCTGGGTGGTCCTGGCTGCTACCGGGGTAGTGAGTCATCCTTGCAGCAGCAGTGGCTGTGGCAGTGACTGTAGTGGGTCACCTACACGGAAGAAGTGTTTCTTGCATGCCCCTGTCACAATTCACTCTTCTGCCTTCTGTTCAGTTGGGGGAGGGCTGCCTGGGGTACTCTGCCTGATCCGAGGTCCCAGGTCACTCTCCTCTGTAACTTTCTTTTCTTTGGTGTCATCTGGCTTTTGTATCAGGGTGATGCGAGATTCATAAATGAGTTTGGAAGTGTTCCCTCTTCTGTGTTTTAGAAAAGTTGAAGAGGATTTCTTATTCATTCTTCTTAAATGTTTGGTAGAATTCACCTGGGAAGCCAACTGGTCCTAGGCTTTTCATTGTTGGTAGGTTTTTGATTACTGACTCATTTATCATTATTATTATTATTATTATTATTATTA
>NW_007758531.1:0-250 GCF_000696425.1 Galeopterus variegatus | reverse complement strand
GGCTCAGAAGCATAAAGAGACAGAATGGTTTCAGGGAATAGGCCTGAAACTCCCTCCACAGTCTCAGTACCCAGGGCCACCTCAGGAAGCTGCTCCCAGCACCAGCACTATGGCTACTCTGGCTGCTCTAGCTGTGGGTCATTGGGCCCCAGGTGTGGGTGGACCTGCAGCTTTAGAATATACAAGCCAGAAGCCTTGATGGCATCTATGTGGCATTAAGTCTGTAGGCTCACAGAATGCAAGAGCTGTG
>NW_007758530.1:6173-6689 GCF_000696425.1 Galeopterus variegatus | reverse complement strand
TTATGAGCAGGAGCGGGGAGATTTATTTTTCAGTTGTTCTGTCTAGCCAAACCCACAACTGGAACTTCTGCAAAAGCAGCAGCAGGGGAATTCTTGTAAGAGACTGCTCCAAACCATTCTTGTAAGAGACTGCTGAGATGGGGCTCTTTGGGATTCCAAAGAAAGAAGCACTAGATGCCAGGGTGATCAGTTCAAAGCATTTATTAGGTGAACTCACATACAGAGGGCTTCAGTGTCCTTGCTATGGACAGCAAGAAAGGAGATGTTCTACCCAGGTATGTCCATAAGGAGAGGGGTGGGTATGGAGTTAATACGAGAGTTTAAGAAATTTGGCTCAGGGTCCAGGCTAGTTTTTACATGTTTAGCAGCTTGTCTGATCTTTCAGTGCTTCGGGCAACTGTGAGGAAAACAGAGTAGTTTAGTCAGGCCCCGTTGCCTCAGGTCCGCCTGGGTGTGGTGCAGCACATCCTTTGCAAACAAGTTGTGTGGGAGTAGAGTTAGTGCACATGTGCCCAT
>NW_007758530.1:0-889 GCF_000696425.1 Galeopterus variegatus | reverse complement strand
TCCCACCTGGGGGTGTGACGATTGCTGGGTCCACAACATTGACTCTCATTGCAGGTAGGGTGTCTGGAGGCAGCCTCCAGTTTCCTGCCATGCCACCTGTAAGGAGTGCCTGACCTTTGGAGAAGACCCAAACAACCCTTGCTTCCTTGCTGAGGGTATTTTCAATAGCTTGGAGGTGTGCTCAGAAGAGGAGAACACAGGCATCCTTGAAGCTGAGCCCAGACAAGTGAACACTGAAGTATAGTCTACTAATGCAGCCACTCAGGCCTGCTTTGTTCTAAAAGTGTTACGTACAATAACTCATTAACCCTAAGGACAAACTTGTACTAGTCAGCGTTGTCCACAGAAACAGAACTAATAGGATGTGTGTATACATAAATATGTAGAGAGAGAGAGAGATTTATTTTAAGGAATCAGCTCACACAATTATGGGGGCCAGCAAGTCCCAAATCTATAGGGTAGCCTAGCAGACTGGAGACCCAGGGAAGAACCCATGATGAAGTTCAAGTCCAAAAGCCATCTGCACTTGGGCTGGCCCGGTGGCGCACTGCGATAGTGCGCCGCTTGGGAAGTGCAGTAGCGCTCCCGCCAAGGGTTTGGATCCCACATACAGACCGGCCGCTCACTGGCTGAGCGAGGTGCGGGGGCAACGCCGAGGGTTGCGATCCCGTTGCCGGTCCCGGTCCGGTACGGGCACGACACTGAGGGTTGCGATCCGTTGCCGGCCACAAAAAAAGACAAAAAGGAAAAAATAAATAAATAAATAAATAAAAGCCATCTGCACTCCATAAATACAATCATCATGGGTCAATTAAGAAAAATAAATCAAAAAGAGAAAAAAAGAAAGAAATAGAGAGTAGAATAGTGGCTACCAGGGGCAGAGAAAGAA
>NW_007758529.1:5972-6689 GCF_000696425.1 Galeopterus variegatus | reverse complement strand
GGGGGGGGGGGGGGGGGGGGGGGGGGGGGGGGGGAGTTAGTGCGCATGCGTGGTGCCTTAGTTGGCATCTACTGCCTCAGGCGTTAGCCACGCACGGCCATGCTCTAGAGCCTACGGTTCCAAAGACCTTTTTGCTGGTTACCTAGCTCATAGACCTACATGTGCGGGGTATAGGGACCCAGCCTGGCATGTGAAGGGTTTGTGACCCAGTCTGTGAATGGGCTTGAGGGGTCTGTGAGCTCCAGAACCAGCCCTAGCTCAACAATTGGCCCAGTCGGCAGGATTACGGGCAGGTAAAATAGCTCGACAATGTCCGAGAGCTGTCTTGTACAGGCTCTCAAGAGTCGATTGTTAAATATTTGAAAATTTTGAGAGCCTAAATCGGCAGTGGTGGGAGTATTTACACCATGGAAATCAGCAAAGCCATTTTACTTACAGAGCCAGTTTTTTAATACACCACCGCTTGTAACCTAAGAATCTAAGAAATTACTCAGAATGAAGCAACCTTGTAAATGTTAAAACAGGGAAATGAAACCAGAGATGAAAGAACAATATTTACACAAAGCAGTAAGAAAGCATATCTGGTAATGAACTTGAGTGAATGAGGAAAGAATGGAGAACAGAGGCACAGTGTTTACAATGTGGAGATCACACTAAAGAATAAAAAAGAACTGATGGTAAATGGACTAAAATACTGGGAATGATTATGACCTACAT
>NW_007758529.1:0-535 GCF_000696425.1 Galeopterus variegatus | reverse complement strand
ACCAAAAAACAAAAAACTATTAAATTTAATTTGTCTAAAGTTTTTCTTTTAACATGTGAGACTTTTTTTTTGAGATGAACATCCTAATTACTGAATTAAAATTGGGTTTTGTGACTTAAACTGACTTTATGACCAGAAAAATTACAAGACCTGTCTGAATTTTCAAGTGGGAGCAGTGGAAGTAGCCCCACAGTAGTCAGAAAGGAAGAGGGGGTGAAAATAAAGAGCCTCTATGACTACGTCTGTGAATCTTGCTGTTACACTTGCTTTCCTTGACTCTCAAGGAAGGCAGGACCTCAAAAAGGGTGATAGGATGTTTCTCCAAGAAACGAGATTGTCACAGGAAGTCAAAAGTGTTTTCAGGACCCAAAGGCCCTCCCAGCACATGTCCCCTAGAATGAAAAACACCCACTCACCAGCCACAGGCACTCCTAGGCATGTCTCTCGGACAGTTTTCAGATCTGTAACACGTGGGACTTTGGACAAGCTGCAGTTAATTTGACTTTGTAGAATGTTTGGTCAATAGTATAATCTG
>NW_007758528.1:6147-6689 GCF_000696425.1 Galeopterus variegatus | reverse complement strand
CAAATAAGTATAGGAGAGTCGATCAGGAGAGCAGTCCCTGGACATCTCCCTTCCTTTCCTATCATGTTGTTTTGTGTTATAAGAATACATCCAGAACTAGTACTGGAAAACAGGAATGCCACGAGTGAAACAAGGATGAGAGAAATTTCTAAAAGATCAAAAGCCATTGGGTACAAATTGACAGAGAGAGAAGACAGGGGAACCACAACGGGAAAAAAAATGGAAGGGAAGATCCCAGAGGTGGTAGCAATTCCAGGAAAGTCCAAGCAGAGTCAGAGGTCCAAGGGGCACTCACCGTGGTGGTGAACTGGGGAATCGTATTGCAAGCTCTTGAGTTGCCGGCTGCTCCCATCGCCCCCACTGGTGCTGGGCTGCATCAGCAGATGACCCAAGGCTAAAGCAGAGAGTACCTCTGCTGGGGTCAGACAGAAGGGGTAGTGTCCCCAAGTAGCTATCAAGGAAGCCCGACATTTCAGAAAACAAATTATCTTCCCTAAACTATTCTTCTTCCCACCCCATCTCAAGTCTGTTTCTCTTCCAGA
>NW_007758528.1:0-419 GCF_000696425.1 Galeopterus variegatus | reverse complement strand
TTGTTCAGGTTCTAACAAGTAACACATTTTTTTTTGTTTGTTTTTTAAACTTTTTTTTTTTAGAATATAATATTGACTTTATTAAAAGTATATATGCACACATATTTTTTTAAACTATTTTTAATCGACAACTAATAATTGTATATATTTGGAGGGTACAATGGGATGTTTTGATATAGTTTACATTGTAGAATGATTACATCAAGATAATCAGCATATCCATCACCTCACATACTTATCATTTTTTTGGCCGTGAGAACATTTTAAATCCTTTCTTTTAGCCATTTTGAAATACATAACACTATTGTTAGCTATAGTCACCACGCTGTACAGCAGATCTCTAAAATATAGTCCCTCGAACTGAAACCTTGTACCCTTTTAACATCTCCTCTTTCCCCATCCCTCCCCCCAGCCGCGGG
>NW_007758527.1:5819-6689 GCF_000696425.1 Galeopterus variegatus | reverse complement strand
AACCTCCCTCCCTCCTCCCTTTCCTCCCTCCCACCCAACAATGTCCTTTCTGTTTACTTGTATCAACTACAAGTAATTGTAGTTGTTATATCTTCTCCCCACCCACCGGATTTTTTGTGTGTGTGTTTGTGTGAATTCATTTATTAATTTTTAGCTCCCACCAATAAGTGAGAACATGTCCTACTTCTCTTTCTGTGCCTGACTCGTTTCACTTAATATAATTCTCTCAAGGTCCATCCATATCATTGCAAATGGCAGTATTTCATTCTTTTTTATAGCTGAGTAGTATTCCATCGTGTAGATATACCACATTTCTGTATCCACTCATCTGATGATGGACATCTGGGCTAGTTCCAACTCTTGGATATTGTAAAGAGTGCTGCAATGAACATTGTGGAACAGGTATACCTTCGACTTGATGATTTCCATTCCTCTGGATATATTCCCAGCAGTGGGATAGCTGGGTCATATGGTAGATCTATCTGCAATTGTTTGAGGAACCTCCATACTATTTTCCATAGAGGCTGCACCATTTTGCAGTCCCACCAACAATGAATGAGAGTTACTTTTTCTCCACAAGCTCGCCAGCATTTATTGGAATCTCTTTGAATAAGTAAATGTAGTAAAGTCACTGGATACAAGAACCGTATATAAAAATCATACCAGCACATAATTTTTAAATGGAATTGCAAAATATATATTTTCAATACTGTTACAAAACATTAAATATCTATTAATAGTTTTATTGAAAGATGTAAAGAATTCTATACTGTACAAAACTTTATTGAATAACTGAAAACCACTTTTACATTATTTTGGTTTTCTATCCAGACTATCATATAATCTCCAAATAATGTGTGTCCTTTTTCT
>NW_007758527.1:0-440 GCF_000696425.1 Galeopterus variegatus | reverse complement strand
TTTCTATTTCTTCCTGGTTCAGTCTTGGTAGTTTGTTTGTATTCAGAAATTTATCCATTTCATTGGGTTTTCAAATTTGTTGATCATATAGTTGTTTAAAACAGTTTCTAATGATGAATTGTATTTGTGTTGTTGGTTGTAATTTCTCCTTTTTCATCTCTGATTTTTGTTATTTGGGTCTTCTCTCTTCATTTTTTGGTTAGCCTAGCTAATGATCTTTCTATTTTGTTTATCTTCTCAACAAACAAACTTTTTTTTTTCATTTATCTTTTATATCTTTTTTTTTGGTTTCTATTTAATTTAGTTCTACTGTGACCTTAATTATTTCTTTCCATCTACTGATTTTGGTGTTGGATTGTCCTTAATTTTATAGTTCTTCGAGTTGTAGTATTAGGTCGTTTATTTGAAATTTTTCTATTCGGTTGAGGTTAGCAATTATT
>NW_007758526.1:0-6689 GCF_000696425.1 Galeopterus variegatus | reverse complement strand
GAGAGAGAGAGAGAGAGAGAGAGAGAGAGAGAGATGTAATTTTCTTTATTCATTCACCCATTGACAGACATTTCGATTGTTTTCATATCTTGGCTATTGTAAATAATACTTTACTGAACATGGGTGTTCATATGTCTTTACAAAGTGGTGATCTCATTACCTTTGGGTACATAGCCAGAAGAGGGATTTCTGGATCATATGATAGTTCTATTTTTAATTTCTTTCGGAACCTCCATATTACTTTTTCACACTGGCTTCCCCAATCTACATTTCCACCAGTGTACAAGGGTCTCCTTTTCTCCATACCTGTTACCTCATCTTTTTGATAACAATTGTTCTAATGGGCATGAGATGATATCTCATTGTGGTATTAATTTGCATTTTCCTGATGATTAGTAATACTGAGCATCTTTTCATATACATGTTGATCATTTTTATTTCTTTTTTGGAGAAGCGTGTATTCAGATCCTTTGTCCATTTTCTTATTGAATTATTTGTTTTTGTTTATTTGTTTTGTTTTTTGCTATTGAGTTCTATGAGTTCCTTGTATATTTTGGATATTAACTCCTTAATTTGATAAGAGATTCACAGATGTTATCTCCCAATCCATTAGCTACCTTTTCATTGCATTGTTTCCTTTATTGTATAGAAGCTTTTCAGTTTGATGTCGTCCCACTTGTTTATAATTGCTTTTGTTGTCTGTACTTTTGGTGACATAAGTGACATATTCAAAAAATCCTTGCCAAGACCAATATCAGGGAGCTTTACCGCTATGTTTTCTTCTAAGAGTTTTATAGTTTCAGGTCTTACAGTTAGGTCTTTAATTAATTTTGAATTTATTTTTATGTATGGTATAATAAAAGGGTCCAGTTTCACTTTTTGGCATGTGGAAATCCAGATTTACCAACATTATTTATTGAAGATATTGTCCTTCACCATTTTGTCATCTTGGTGGTGTGGTCAAAAATTAGTTAATCATAATTAATGTGTGGGTTTACTTCTGGGCTATTTATTCTGTTTTATTGTCTGTTTTTATGCCAGTACCGTACTATTTTGATTACTATTGCTTTGTAGTACAATTTGAAAACAGGAAGTGTGATGTCTTCAACTTTATTTTTTCTTTTTCAAAACTGTTTTGCTACTTCAAGTCTTTTGTGGTTTCACGCAACTTTTAGGATTTTTTTTCTCTACGTGAAAAATGTCAGTAGAATTTTGGTAGGGATTGTGTTGAATCTGTATATCACTTTGGACAGTATGGACATTTTAACAATATTAATTCTTCTGCTCCATGAACACAGAATATTTTTTTCCATTTATTTGTATCTTCCTCAGTTTCATTCATTAGTGTTTCACTGTTTTCCATGTAGAGATTTTCACTTCCTTGGTTTAATTTATTCCTAAATATTTTATTCCTTTTGACGCTATTGTAACTGGGATTGTTCAATTGATTTCTTTTTTGGATAAATCATTATTAGTATAAAGAAATACAACTGATTTTTGCATGTTGGTTTTGTATCCTTCAACTTTGCTGATTTATCAGTTTTAACAGCTTTCTTGTGAAATCTTTAGGGTTTTCAACACATAGTATCTGGTCATCTGCAAACAGGGATGAAAAGGATCTTAAAGAACTATTATTAACAATTACATGCCAACAAATTGCATAACCTGGAGGAAAATGATAAATTCCTAGAAACATACAACCTACCAAGAGTGAATTTAAAAGAAATAAGAAACATGAAAAGACTAATTACAAATAAAGAAATTGAAGTAGTAATTAAAAACCTCTCAACACAGAAAAGCTCAGGAGCAGATGACTCCATGGCTGAATTCTACCAAACATTAAATAAAATCGAATACCAATTCTTCTCAAACTCTTCCAAATAATAGAAGTAGAGGGAATACTTAACAAATTGATTTTATAAGACCAGTGTCATTTTGATAACAACAGCTACACAGAGACACAACAGGAGAAGAAAACTACAGGCCAAAATCTCTGATAAACATAGATGCAAAAATTCTCAATAAAATACTAGTCAACCAAATTCAGCAACACATTAAAATGATTATATACCATGACCAAGAGATTCAAGTTTAGTTTAACATACACAAAACAATCAATGTGATATACAACATTAAAACAATGAAAGGTAAAAACTACATGATCATCTCAACAGATGCAGAAAATATATACGACAAAGTTCACCATCCACTCATGATAAAAACTCTCAACAAAATAGGTATATTTTACATATGGTCATTCTCACAATAGTGAGAAATTAACACAGTACTAGAAGTATTAGCAAGAGCAATCAGACAATAAAAATTAAAATAAGTAAAAAAATAAAATAAGTAAAAGGCATCCAAATTAGAAAGAAGTAAAAATATCTATTTTACTGTATATTGAATATAAAATATTATATATATTATCATATATAATAATAAATACCACTATAGTATGATGCCTTTTTTCAAAGCCATTGATAATCCTGCCAATGAAGTATTTCTCTGTCATATTAATAGGTTTGATTCATGCAATAAATATGGGTTTCTTCACAATCTGAACATAGTGCTCATAAAAGTAAAATTTGTATTCTTATTTATCTGTATTCTATAACTTTAACTTATCTTTAACTATAAAACTTTTTTCTTAATATTTTATTAAGGTAATACAAAGGTGGTGTTTATAAGGCCTTAAATATGAAATTTTGGCAAGTGGATTATCAGGTTAAGTCTCATAAGTTTCATTAAAATTTTGCTTTCATTTTCTGATGTTATTTTAGGTTTGAGAACATTTTTTACATTTTGAATACTGTTTAGGTTTTGGGAACATTTTTTTACATTTTGAATCTTGTTTACCTTAAATGACAGCAAATGCTAAAAGCTGAAATACAGTTTAAAACTTACTTGGAGGAACTACAGTTTATTCTCACAACATCAAAACTTTAGTTTGATATTATTGTATTGTATTTATGCCTTGGCATTTCATGTAATGGTCTATTTTTAGCAGTTGAGGAAAAAAATTCTACTTTTAAAAATAAACAACTTGAATAGGAGAAACACAATGATATAAACATTTGCCTTAAAATTAAAGTGGGCTATATTCATTCATTCAAAATCCGTTTTCTACAAAGATAAGTTTTTAACTCAAATATTTGGAAATTTTGTCTCATTGGAATATTTGAATGATTACTGTCATTTTTGAAATGCAATGTTCTAAAACATTTTGCGGCAAATGATAAAAGACATACTTTTTCAGCCTCAGTAAGATATTCTTCAAAATTCTGTTTTATTTTTGATTTATATGTTATGTCCTCAAAATATAGTAATCTCCTCAATGATAAAGAAGATGCCTTAAAATGATTCTTCACCATCTAATCCAGTGAAATAAATACTGCTAAATTATACTTACTGTATATGCCCAATGTATTAAATTACATTGAAATGAGATCAATGTATTTTGCCATTTACCAAAGAAAGCTGTTTAACCTTTATTGAGCGTTGGTGTTTATGCACAGGTAGTAACATTGTTCAGGATTTTTTAAAAATACAAAATAACATATCCACCTTAAAAGAAATTTTTTAAATGTCACTTTTGTATTATTAAAAGTAAGTAATTAGACTCACCTGTTGCAAAATCTTTTTTACTGCCAGGAGTTAGAAAAATATACTAAAGTCTCAGTTCTCACCAAGCTTTTTAATTCCTCTGCTTTTATATATCTGTAATCATGTGGAGACCAATTCAGTCACAAAGTACATTTTTGACTCTGTTTTATTTTAGTTGCAATCATCATTGTTATTTCAGTGGAAATTTAATAGCTTTTGAAAATGATCTGATCAAAGTTCCTTGAAAACAAGTAAGTGAGGGACTACCTATGTTTGCAACTGTGAGACCTTTTAAAATATCTTTTCAGTAATGATTGGGATAACTGAGAGGAAAACAGAAAAGTACTGTTAGTCACTAAAAAGCTAAAAAACTGAAAAGCTAGCTAAATCCTCTCTTCGGAGAAATTTTGAATGAAATATTGAAATACAGATAAGTAGATAAACTCAATTCAGTTCTAATCCAGAAAAAGCTTTTTGCCTGGGGTTGATTTGATATAATGTTCAGGCAAAGAACGAAGACAATTTTGAATATAAAAACGAAGGACAAGAAAGCAAACAGAATTTAATAACCAACTAGAAGTGAATAAACTGGAAGCAAAGATTTTTTTCTTTCCCAGATTCTCTCATGCAGTAAAGGCAAATAATCACTCTAGGAATCTTACTTCTATAGAAGGTCAAGAGTTCATATTGATGTCAGTGATGGGTCTGGGGGGGGCCTGACAGTTTGCCTCAAGCCACCCAGTCCTTTTACCAGGTTTTGGACTACACCACAGGAAAGAATTCAAGGGCAGAGTCACAGCAGAAAGTGAGAACAAGTTTAATGTAACAGATAAAAAATACAGGTTCCACAGAGAGAGCGTGGCATAGCTGCAGAGACTGAGCAGGGCCCACATCAAGTTTAACACAAAAGTAAGTTCAGTACAGACACCAAGTCTAACACAAAAACAAGGAAAACATACTTGAAGTTCAGGACAAAGTGCAGGCTGGCTCAAAAGAATGAGCAGCTGCTTGCTCAAAGTAAGTTTGATACAAAGTAAAGTATACACACCTCAGCCAGCCATGCGGGGTTGCCTCAGGGAAAGTGAGCAACAACTCCATCTTCCCCTGAGATTCAGCTTTTACAGTTTCTACATCTAATGAATATTCAATTGAGGGTGTGGCTTCCAGTTGTATGACTTTTAGTCTTGCACATGCTCCGTCAGTCCTTTCCTGAGGCATGTTCATTGGTCAGACCCTATCACATGCATCGGGCTTATTCAAGATTGTTCTGTGCTCTTTACTGAGCATGCCCAGCCACAGAATTTGCATAAGCCAGCCTCTTGTAGTCTCATTTTCCTTGTGTTCCTGCTAAAAATAGGTCTAATTGGCAACAGTAACCTGCCTCCAGTGGAGAGCCCAAAACAGGGAGCCTGAGACCTCAGGAAGTGGCCAGAAACCCAGAGGCATGTCCTGAATTCTGAGCCCAGGGAAACCAAGCATATCCTGTATCAATATGTCAGGAAATTGGACAGATAAATAGAACGTGCTACGTTTTAAGAGAGAGGAGAAAACTATGAGACAGTTTTCAACAAAATGGTGATGAGTATTGTTCATACATAACTAAGAAAAATAAATAAAAAGGCTTCTGAAGAGAAATATACTTCTGTATTTATTGAAATAAATCAAAAACGTATTTTTAGGTAAAAAATAATTAAGGGTAAGAGCACTGATATGTGTAACGTTAAGATACATTTTGAATAAACAGTATTTCATCTTTAAAAATTTAGATTAAAATTCTTAGATTGATTAGGATATTTCTATCCAAAAAAAAGTTGTTGTTAGTTTACAGGCTTCCTCAAAAAATTTTGACTGGAGGAAATCTAAGGAAACCTCAGCATAGTTGTGTGTATAGTCAGAAATAAGATGCCCCCATTCATGATGAGGTGTTAGGAAGAATTTGCCTTGAAAATAACATTTATACTTCATGATTTCTCATTGGCTCTCCCAAGGCCATGTACTAATTTTATATTTGTAATTTTGCATTCTTAAAGAGGGACCTGCGATATGTACAGGCTTTAAGGCTCACAAAACTTACATCTTCCCATGAAGATACCCTAGCCTAGATGAAAGTAGCAGGCAGAGTTGACCAAAACATTGTCATTATCATTCCCAAGAACTTGTGCTACTTTTCCTTAGTATCATTTTGCCTCCATGTTAATAAGGCATTTGAATCTCTCATTTTCAAGGTATTCTGTAATATCTTTTCAATCTCTCTGTAAGAAAGAAAATGAGTTACTATAACTGATTTTTAGATCAGACTGAGCAATATTCATCGGGAATTGCTCACAAACGTTTGATCTGCATCAGAATTATTCTTACTTCTATTGTTGAGAGTCTGTAGTATTTCTTCAATAAGCATTTCTAACCTGAAGAAAAGTGATGCTCACTAAACAAAATCTTGACTTTAAAGAAAGAGGTTAAATTTAACTTGTGATACTGAAGTATGTCTTTAGATATGTTGAACATATTGCAATAATGATTTTACCACTTCCTGAAATGTGTGTTCATGTGTTTGTGTGTGTGTGTGTGCATGTGTATGTGTGTGTGTGTGTGCGCGCGCGTGCGCGTGATGGAATGGGAGTGACTTAGAGACTAAGGCATGAAGGAAAAAGCACAGTAGAGAGTAGAGATGGGGGTTCTCAGCTGCTGAGTTACTTAAAATATTGTTATTTTCGTAGACATTTCAGAGAAAAGCAGAATCTGATTTATCTCAGTATGTGAATCTCAAGGTCTTTAACCCCACAATCTCATTGCTGAATAGGATCTGCTTAGAAATTTCAG
Organism: Galeopterus variegatus; assembly: GCF_000696425.1. Taxonomy (NCBI): domain Eukaryota; kingdom Metazoa; phylum Chordata; class Mammalia; order Dermoptera; family Cynocephalidae; genus Galeopterus; species Galeopterus variegatus. The sequence continues at coordinate 266 of NW_007758526.1, read as the reverse complement.
AATCTTATTCAATAGCGTCTAAATGTAGGTCCAGATAGTAAATCTATCTCAGTTTTAGCAGTCAACACGTCTCTCCCCACAGATCCTATTCAGAACTTGTTCATTTATATGGATATAAAAATGAAGTAATCTGTTTTAGAAAACAGATATGATGGATGATCTTCTTTCATTTTTTTTTTTTTTTGTCTTTTTCATGACCGGTAAGGGGATCGCAACCCTTGGTGTGGTGGCACCCGCACTGCGCTCAGGATCTGAACCCGTGGCGG
>NW_007758525.1:6339-6689 GCF_000696425.1 Galeopterus variegatus | reverse complement strand
TGGATTGCTTTGGCTATTTGAGGTCATTTGTGGTTTCATATGAATATTAATATTTTTTCCTCTTTCGGTGAAGAAAGCTATTGGTATTTTGATAGGAATTGCATTGAATCTGTAGATCGCTTTGGGTAGTATGGCCATTTTCGCAATGTTGATTTATCCAATCCAACAGCAAGGAATGTCTTTCCACCTTTTTGTGTCTTCTTTAATTTCTTTCAGTAGTGATTTTTAGTTCTCATTGTAGAGATCTTTCACCTCCTTGGTTAAATTTATTCTGAGGTATTTTGGGTTTTTTTTGGTAACTATGGTAAATGAGCTTACTTTTCTGATTTCCTTTGCTGCTAATTCATTAT
>NW_007758525.1:0-1486 GCF_000696425.1 Galeopterus variegatus | reverse complement strand
AGAGAACTAATATATTCATATTTTATTCTGGAATATATATTCAGGAAGTTTTATACTAATATGTAAGTTTTGACGGGCCAGCGCGGTGGCACACTGCTACAGTGCGCCGCTTGGGAGCGTGGTGGCGCTCCCGCCGATGGTTCAGATCCCACATACAGACCGGTTCCTGCTCACTGGCTGAGCGAGGTGTGGGAGCAACACCAAGGGTTGCAATCCCATTGCTGGTCCCGGTCCGGTATGGGCGTGACACTGAGTGTTGCGATCCGTTGCTGGACACGAAAAAAGACATAAAGGGAAAAAAAATATTCAGGAAGTTTTACACTAATATGTAAGTTTTGAGAGCCTGGAAAAGGTATAATGAGAAATTGTGACAAACTAAACCAAAAACAAAAACAAAATTCCAAACTTATGAAAAAATCTATGAATTGCATTACAGCAATTAATGCTCAAAATTATATCAAATCTAGTTCCAAATGCACATCAAGAAAATAAGCCATAGTTTTCGATGTTAGGCTTTACTGTCTCTCTTCTGACTTGAAAAAGATGTTCAAGGATCCCCAGGTTTTATAGTTCTAGAAAACTGAGGAAGGATCAGGCCTGTTGCTCTCAATACTTTTCTACTTCTTTTCATACATCTACATGGTTGAACACAGCATGTTTTACCCTCTATTGGATGCAAATTCTCACCATAATGCGGCCATTTATATCCTCTCTACCAGCATCATGGTGGGCCATGGGAACTTTAACTGTGTTGTGAAGTCTCTGGATTTAGATGTCACTTGTACAATGTCTCTGGAGCACTACACCGAAGAACAGTTCCAGTTCCTACCATTGAAACTCACAACTGCATTCTCATTCTTACTCTCAAAGAGACTACCCAGGCTGTAAGATCCTCCCCTTTTATTTCTCAGAGTTTGCATCTTTATTCCTTCCCCTTTCACGAAATTTACTTAATATACTTTAAGAGCCTAAATTTTGGGAAATAAAGTTCTGATAACTCCCTTCTAGATGTAAACAAAACATCTGTCTTCAGAATGCATATTACTATCTCCCCAATTTAGGGAGATACATTATGAATAGAACAGAATTCAGTCATGGAATCATCTGGAAAGGTGTTGGTGAAAGTTAGGAAGGCACTTGGGTTAATGGCACTTGGGTTAATTTCTTCTATATTGTTGTATAGTCAGTGATTATCACAGTGAACACAAAAAGTCAACGTAAGTTCATTAAAAGATACACCTTCTTAAGATACTACTTCTTATGTTACTGGAGGATTTGCTGGACTGGGATGTCTAACAGGACCTGTTTAACTAACTAGGAGCAGGCACGAACTGTTACGTGGCACACATTGATGTTCTCTGTAAGATAATGCTGACTTAACAATTCAGGTATGGTTTCTTTCTTTCTGTTTGATCAATTACATAGTTTTATTCTTAATCTATGCACTTTATACTCCAAAAGTTAAAGTTTTTCTCATTATCTTCTG
>NW_007758524.1:6207-6690 GCF_000696425.1 Galeopterus variegatus | reverse complement strand
TTTTTTTCCTTTTTGTCTTTTTTTTACTGACCGGCAATGGGATCGCAACCCTCAGTGTTGCACCAGCACCGCACTCAGCCAGTGAGCGGGAACCGGTCTCCACATGGGATCCGAACCCTCGGCAGGAGCGCCGCTGCGCTCCCAAGTGGCGCACTCTCCAGTGCACCACCGGGCCGACCCCCTATTTCTCTTTCTGACTGTGAGAATTAGAAGGGACAATGGCTTTGCCTTCAATTTACTTGGAACTCTGATACCTCCCAAGTATGGCCTTTAATATCAACTCCTATGAGCCACAACATCTGGTATATTAGAAAAGGTCATTTTTGTTGGGAGGGTCAATACAACACCACAGTGAATCTGTTTGATTACTCATGTATAGAATCTTCCTTCCCCATCTCTAAAACTGGCATCTGGTGTAATACACGGTCATGGGAAAAATAAGTTTGCCTGCTCTAAATAAATCCTATGATAACTCTGATATTG
>NW_007758524.1:0-1207 GCF_000696425.1 Galeopterus variegatus | reverse complement strand
CAAGGTGTTAATATCTAGAATGGATAAAGAAAAAAGCATTTGACAAAGTTCAACACCCCTTTACAATGAAAACAATAAACTAGAACAGAGGGGAAATTACTCAAGATACTATATGACATCTATGAAAACCCCCACAACCCACATCATACTTGATGCTGAGAGACTGAATGCTGTCTCCCTAATATCAGAAGCGAGACAACAATGTCTGTTCTTGTGGAGGGTTAGCAATCTTGAATCTCATTTGATTTTAGAATAGGGGTTTTAGGTAAATGCATGTATAGGTCAAAAGCCCTCGGGTAATTTACAGATAGATGGCAAAAGCCTGTCTAATGAACTCTTCGGTATGGGATTGTATACTTTAATGATTTTAGAGTTAACAGGTGGTTGTCATACCGATCCTACTAAGAGATTTTAAGAATTACTGAAGGGAAAGATGTGAAAAAAATGTTTGCTAGGGGCAAGATGTCTGTCAGGGGAAATTTCAGAAATAATTATACTTAGATTTTATCATAAGAATGTAACTCCCACTTAAGGAGAGGTTATACTTTAGGTAATGAGCCAGTTTGAACAACTTAGCTTTTCCCTAATTGTACTTTGGAGTGTCACATTATTAATTTTACTGATGTTACTAATTTCCATTGTTTAAGTATACTTAGCCATAGATAACTTTTGTAACGCAGCCCATGTCTTTGTGTCCCTTTGTAATGATTGAATCCACTGAATTTTCTCGTGAGACTTCCTTGGGTTTACAATGAAAAACAAAAGCTAACTCTGAATGAGGGCTGTGCACCCAGTTTTCTCCTTCTAACAAAGGAGGTGCTGGGGCGCAGACCCTATGGGCTTCTCATCACATTCATGGTGCTTTGAGTAATCCTTTTTTTGTCTCCGTTACACAGTGGCAAGTGTAACATGCTCTCACCACTTGCATTTATCATGGAAACAAAGGTGCTACCAGGGAAAATAGGCACAAAGGGAAGTAATCCAGATTTTAAAGAGCATACACTCACAACTCCCCCAAAAGACATACAAAATCACATAGACTGTGTCACCACACATACAGGTGGGTGCACCCAAACAGACACAAAACTCACGAACACTTAGAGATAACAAAGGATGCCAAGAAATGCTCAGAGAGACACACACAGGCCAAGCCTCTACGCTATTCACCACCTTTCTCTCCCTCTTCATCAATAACCACCATCTGATG
>NW_007758523.1:5833-6690 GCF_000696425.1 Galeopterus variegatus | reverse complement strand
AAGGTAACTTAATTTTATTGATTTAACAATTTTAATTTTTCATCAAAAGGAAAGAATGGTGATATCATTTTCATTGATTTATAAACAAATACTACATTTTTAAAAACTTATTACCATATATGGTGGAGATATGTACTGTTTTCAAAATATCCGTTTTCTCCCCATGTCTCCCTTTCAGTTAGATGGTCTATGTGCATAGATCTGGCTAACATGTTGTGAGGAAGTAGCATGTATCACATCCAGGTTGAAGCATTTAAAATCTGGATGCAATCCTCATTGTTACACACTCGTTTCATTTTGGATTCAAAAATAAATATCTCCAGGTCTCCCCTTGTGTGTCAGAAGGGTCCTCATTTTTCAGATGGTACATCTACATCTGCCTGTTCCTCCTGAATTTGTAGAAAAGAGCCCCTCAGCCAACTTGTTTTGGATACGTATAGTTGAATGACAAAAAAAAAAAAAAAAATAGTGTTTTTCTGAGTTTTTGGATTATTTTGTATTTATGTTTTTTATTNAATATAGCCCTATTTGAGGTACTGGAGGTTGGGACTTCAACATATGAATGTGGGGAGGGGCAAATTCAGCCCATGACAGTGCTGAAGTGCTTATATTTAAATGTCCTTGACCCATATTGTCACCACCATGCAGATTTAATTTTAATTATGCTTTATATTTTTGGTTGTTTCCTCTTCCCAATTCCCCTACCAAAATATGTGCCATAGCTTTTGTTTCATTTTGTTTTGCTTTATTTATTTTTTCTTTACAAAATGCTGATATATTTTACTTTCCTAGTTGCATAATCTACATATTTTATTTTTTAATCTATTGTGTTTTTCACTGAGGGAACACCCTGGATT
>NW_007758523.1:0-397 GCF_000696425.1 Galeopterus variegatus | reverse complement strand
GCATAAATTAATTTTCTCACAGTTCTGGAGGCTGGAAGTGCAAGATCAAGTCGTCAGCAGGATGAGTTTCTTCTGAGGCCTCTGTGGATGGCTTGCAGATGGCTGCCTTCTTTCCATGTCCTCACATGGTTTTTCCTCTGTACCTTTACATGCCTAGCATCTCTTTGTCCTCTTAGGAGGAAACCAGTCACATTGGATTAGGGCCCCTCCCTAAGTACTGCAGTTTAGCTTAGTCACCTCTTTGAAAGCCCTATCTCCAAATACAGTAATTTGGGGAAGATCCCACCTATATAAACTCATTTAACTTTAATTACCTCTTTAAAGTCCTTATTTCCAAATATAGCCCTATTTGAGGTACTGGAGGTTGGGACTTCAACATATGAATGTGGGGAGGGGC
>NW_007758522.1:5858-6690 GCF_000696425.1 Galeopterus variegatus | reverse complement strand
GCGCCACCGCGCTTCCCAAGCGGCGCACTTATCCAGTGCGCCACCGGGCCGGCCCCTCAGTATCTAACTTTTACATCTCAATTATGGACACCTGTCTCCCCCTCTTGAGTACTCCTGCCAAAATCTTTGGAGTCACCCTTAATTCTTCTGAGCCACTGTTTTCCCATGCCCCAACATCACACCATTAACACATTTGGATGGTTGCCTATTGGTTTGGGTGAGAGTCCAAAATAAATCTCAAATGTATTTACTTATCTCCATTTCCTTAGTCCAGCCACCATGTATCACTTCCTTAGTCTAGCCACCATGATCTTGCACCTGGAATATTAGAACTGACTTCACACTGGCTTCCCTCATTCTGCTCTTGTCACCCAATTTGTTTTCTAAAAAGGAGCAAGAGAGGTTTTCTTCACAATTTATATCTGATTATGCCATCCACTGTCAATTGTTTCCAATTACTCTTCAAAGAAAATTGAAATGTCTCTTCATGGTCTTGAGGGATCTATGTGACTCATGCCCTGCCAATCTCTCTGTTCTGTTTTTGCTGCTGATAGTTCATGTGTGACTCCTGTCACTGCCTCAGTCTCCACATCAGTCAGCTTCTTAACGGTGTCTTGGCTTGTCTATAGGTTTTCCTCACTGATAGACTTTGCACTAAATCCACCATTATTTATTGCTTTAATTACTGCAGTTGCCTTCCAACAAGTCTTGTGTCTCTCCGTGTCAATCTTTCTTTTAAATTAAAGTGTAATCTAAGTCATACACACACACACACACACACACACACACACACACATCATTTAAAAAGTCAATGCTTACTATAAGAATTATA
>NW_007758522.1:3414-4267 GCF_000696425.1 Galeopterus variegatus | reverse complement strand
TTAATTAAAAATCATCATACACAACAAGATATTATGGATGTAAGAAAGTATATGAAAATCAATAGCTTTTCTTGATATGAGCAGATAAAATAAGAAATGAGATGTCTATCATAACAACAACAACAACAACAACAGCAAAAATCATCATTTTGGATAACTTAATATTAGGATGGAGCATTCACTTGACCCGTCTTTACCACTTCCTTTACACTTCTTCAGCAAAGTGGGCAAAGAGCAGCTGCTGTTTATTATCAGCCTTGCAGTGTTGCTTGTCTATAACTGAGTTGTAAAGGAACATTTTTGAAATTGTTTTTAAATCCATATTTCTATCAGATGTCATAAGAAAAGACAGAAAAGGACAGTGGTTTACAAGAAAATCGAAGAGAAAGCATAGTTTTTTATTTGTAGGAGTGAAATCTGTTCCTGTGTAATTATTATGTAAATAAAATATGACTGTGTTGAAAGAATATAACACAAGAAGCCATAGTAAAATCTGCAGCCAGTGTCCAAGAAAAGATAGACGGTTTAAAAGCCAAAGGAAGACTTTGTTCAGGGTTTGTTTTTGAATATGAATCAAACACTTCTATGGAATGCCCCTGGGTGTCTTTCTCATAATCATTTCCATTGTATCACTCTGTTCCAGATGCACTGGCCTTGCTTTTCCTCAGACCTGCCAGCCTTGTTCCCGTCCCAGGGCCTTTGCTTCTCTGTCTGTCCAGAACACTGTCTCCCTACACCTTGGCCTGGCCACCTCTCCTACACTAAGCCCCTTCTCAGATGTCTCCTCACTGAAAAGGCCATTCCCACATCCCTCTCTAACCCCTTCATAGCACTTGGCACTACCTGTAAATAT
>NW_007758522.1:0-460 GCF_000696425.1 Galeopterus variegatus | reverse complement strand
CCATGCAATATTTCTAAGCCTTGGTTTTCTTGATTTTAAAACTTTGGTAATGCCTGGATGATTACTAAGTTTCTTTCTATCATTGTAGTTTTTGTCTGGGAAAGAAAATGGAATATTGTTAACACTGTGGTCACATGAAAGCTTTTCCTGAAGATAATACTTGGGCATATAAGGAAGGCAGCATTGGGAATGCCTAATGAAAGAAATACAATGCTAATTTTCTCTCAGATGAAGTCACAGGTGGAGTGAGTAGATAATCTTCAGAGCAGGGACTGGATTTTTTTTTAATCTCAAAAGAGAAGAATACATCGAGTTAAAAGAAATATTTCTTGAGCACCTGTTATGTACCAAACATTGTGTATTGAAGGCATGAAGATGATCACTATGTCAAAACTCTTCCCTCAGGTAGCTCCTGGTCTAATCAGAGAGACATAAAGCAATAACCACAGTAGACTTCTTA
>NW_007758521.1:5654-6690 GCF_000696425.1 Galeopterus variegatus | reverse complement strand
AATTGTACACTTTATTTTTTTTATTTTTTTTTCCTTTTTGTCTTTTTTTCATGACCGGAAAAGGATCGCAATCCTCAGTGTTGCACCTGTACCGGACCAGGACCGGCATCGGGATCGCAACCCTCGGTGTTGCACCCGCACCTTGCTCAGCCAGTGAGCGGCCGGTCCGTATGTGGGATCCGAACCCTCTGCGGGAGCACCACCGCGCTTCCCAAGCGGCGCACTGTAGCAGTGCGCCAACAGGCCAGCCCAAATTGTACACTTTAAATAAATAAATTATATGGCATATGTGGTATACCTCATACAGCTATACCCCACCAAAAAAAAAAAAAAAAGGAAAGAAAAGGAAAAAATGAATAAGGGTGGCTCCAGAAGACTGGGAGAATGGGGGAAATCCAGGCAGCAAGTGCTTTGAATACCCTTTTAACTCTTAAAAAATTTGATGTATCTCTTATATTGATCTCTTTTAAAACGATCAATGTCTATATGTGTGTCTTTTTCCTTTGTCAGCTTCCCGAAATTTGTCTATTTTATTGATCTTTTTCAAATAAATGTTTCTTGGTTTTGTTCACCAANAACAAAATGTGGCATATCCATACAGTGAAGTATTATTCAGCCATAGAAAGGACTGGAGTACTGACATATGCTACAACATGGATAAATCTTGAGTACATTATTTTAAATGAAATAAGCGCACCACAAAGGACCACAGACTGTATGATTCCAATTATATAAAATGTCCAGAATGGGTGAATAGAGAGAGCCAAAGAGTAGATTAGTGGTTGACTAGGGTTAGGGATAATAGGGGGTAGGTTTTGACAGCTAAGTGCAGTGGGATTTCTTTTAGAGGTGATAGAATTATCCTAGAATTGATTATTGTGATGGTTGCATTGTGATGTGGTATAACAAATATGCTAAAAACTATTAAATTGTACACTTTATTTTTTTTATTTTTTTTTCCTTTTTGTCTTTTTTTCATGACCGGAAACGGATCGCAATCCTCAGTGTCGCGCCTGTACCGGACCAGGACCGGCAT
>NW_007758521.1:2425-3895 GCF_000696425.1 Galeopterus variegatus | reverse complement strand
TCCGAAAGCAGCAGCTCTAAACACAATCAAGCATTCACACACAGCCCTGGCACCCAAGAGTTCCACGAGGGCTCTTGCAAGGCTCTGGGTTCACCAGTGGTTGCTGACTGACATCAGCTGTCACTAGGGAGATTGAAAGTTGGTTCTCACTGGCTATTTGCTGCCATGGCTGCAGATCAGTTCTTTCCTAAGCTTGGGCCTGGCTCCGAAACTCCCACTCGTTCCACTCAGTCATCCTCCTTCCCTACTCCACACGGAAGGATCTGCTGCACTCTTTCACATCACCCTTTTAGTCAGCGTGAGGGATCTTTCCTAGATGTCTGAGTCGGATCTGGTAGTTCAGCCGAAATCCGATTCTCTTTCTCAAAAAAACGAGGTCCGCACTTAACTTCTGCAACATGGGGGAGGTGCCCGTGAGTGTAGCTTTTTGACTTTTGAGGACAGAAGGAAAAGTCACACTCGGGCTCCTCCCCCAGGATGCATCAGGCAAGTGCGCCTGCGGATTGTTTGAAAATGAGAAAAGGCGTTCGGCTGACCTACCAGATCTGACACAGACATCTGGCAAAGATCATCACGCTGCCACAAAGGGTCCTGTGGAAAGAGCACCGCAGATGCTTCCATGTGGAGTAGGGGATATGGAGGACAGAATTGAACAAGATGTAGGGGGCGGAGCCAGGCCCAAGCTTAGGAAAGAACTGATCTGCAGCCAGAGCAACAAATAGCNGGGGGCGGAGCCAGGCCCAAGCTTAGGAAAGAACTGATCTGCAGCCAGAGCAACAAATAGCCGGTGAGAACCAACTTTCAATCTCCCTAGTTACTGCTGACGTCACTCAGCAACCACTGGTGAACACGGGCCACCGCACAAGCCCTCTTAGAACTCTTGGGCGCCAGGGCTCTGTGCGCATGCTCACTTGTGTTTAGACCTGCTGCTTGGTGACAGTTCGGAACGGGAGCCTTTTTAGTGGGGCTGTTGTGGCATAGAGGTTGGGTCTATAGAAGAGTCTCGAGTAATATTCGCTCACATAGGCTTCAGAAGTCGGTAAGTGCCGAGGGGCTGTTGAGGGTACGGGCCTCTGAAGCTGTTGTCTTCTACCATGCTCTTTCCACATCACCCTTTTTGGCAGCGTGATCGAACTTTCCCAGACGTCTGACACGGACCTCGTAGCTCAGCCCTAAAACGATTCTCTTTCTCAAACAAACCGCGTCCGCACTTGCCTGCTGCAACCTGGTGGAGGTGCCCGAGAGTGACTCTTCCTTCTTCCCTCAACAGTCAAAAAGCTTCACTCCCGGGCACCTCCCCCAGGATGCAGAATGCAAGTGCGGATGTGGCTTGTTTGAGGAAGAGAATCGGCTATCGGGTGAGCTACCACATCCGACACAGACATCTGGCAAAGCTCATCACGCTGCCGTAAAGGGTCCTGTGGTAAGAGCACCGCAGATTCTTCAGTGTGGAGTAGGGGACATGGAGGA
>NW_007758521.1:0-636 GCF_000696425.1 Galeopterus variegatus | reverse complement strand
TGCTGTTGTGGCAGAGAGGTTGGCTTTTACAAAATAGTACTGAGAACTAGTCGAACATATCGGCATCAGAAGTGGGTAAGAGCCGAAGGCCCAGATGAGGGGACGGGCCTCCGAAGCTGCTGTCTTCTACCAAGAAGAAGCTTTTACTTTTTATGGCAGGAAGGAAGAATCACTCTCCGGGCACCTCTACCAGGTTGCAGGAGGTTAGCCCGGACGCGGTTTTTTTCAAAAAGAGAAAAGGCTTTCGGCTGAGATACCACATCCGACAGAGACATCTGGCAAAGATCATCACGCTGCCATAAAGGGTCCTGTGGAAAGAGCACCGCAGACCTTTCCGAGTGGATTCGGGGTCATGGAGGACAGAATGGAAGGAGAAGTAGGGGGCGCAGCCAAGCCCAAGCTTAGGAAAGAACTGATCTGCAGCCACAGCAACAAATAGCCAGTGAGAACCAACTTTCAATCTCCCTAGAGTCCGCTGACGTCAGTCAGCAACCATTGGTCAACCCTGGGACCCGCACGAGCCCACTTAGAACTCTTGGGCACCAGGGCTGTGTGCGCATGCTCACTTGTGAATAGACCTGCTCCTCGGTTACCGTGGAGACGGCATTCTCTTGTGTGGCAGTTGTGGCAGAAAGG
>NW_007758520.1:6138-6690 GCF_000696425.1 Galeopterus variegatus | reverse complement strand
ATTCAAGGGGCTGGCCGGTTAGCTCAGTTGGTTAAACTGAACGTGGTACTGATAACACCAAAGTCTTGGGTTCAATCCAGCCAGGCTTCAAAAAAAAAAAGAAAAAAAGAATCAATGAAATTTTCTGCCCAATGAATAACATCTTCATGTAGAGAAGAGTTGAAACACAAACATTTGTTTTTGGTGACAGCATCAATTAATAGGAAATTTTCATTTAGAAAAAGATTTGATCATAATCATCCATGTGTTCACTCTTTCGAAAAATTGTAGCAGCATTTAATTTTTGTGTGTGTGGGGGGGATGTTAAAACAACAGAAATGTATTCTCTCACAGTTGTGAAGTCTAGAATCTGACACTGAGGCAGGGCCCCACGCCGTCTCCTAGCTCATGGTAGTTGCCGGCAATCCTTGATGTTCTTGGACTTCAGGTGCGTAACTTGTGTATGTCTGTGACTTCGAGTGCTGTTCTCCTCTCTGTCTCTGTAACAGCATGCTGCATGTTCAGAAAGTGGGGATTAGGGACTGGCAGTTTAGCTCAGTTGGTTAGAGTACA
>NW_007758520.1:3524-4323 GCF_000696425.1 Galeopterus variegatus | reverse complement strand
GCTCTGACATTCTACGGACAATAAAAGTGTTAGAGGAGGGGAGGCTCCTTTGTCTAAATTCTGTGACTCCTTCTTTCTGAAGCCAGAACGAAGACAGGTGGGGAAGGCTGTTCTCCATGTCTTGTGCTTTGCTGGGTGGCATCTTTCTGAGTCCACCTCAGTCCAGTCTTTTCATGCAAGAGAAATATGGGAAACTGCTCTGGGGAGGAAGGGTGGCTGTACATGAACCAAACCAAATGACCAATTTATGAAGTGACAACGACCAATTTATGAAGTGACAATGAGCAGTATAACAGCACGGGCACCAAGCACTCCCACTCCTGACCCTGGACTTTCCTCCCAGTGGGCCCCTCTTTAGAAGGGGGCTCATTGGGACCAGGATTGGAAGGAAGGACCAGACTCCAACTTGGGAGGCGCAGGGAAAAGCCTGATGCATCTGCACATGACAGAGGCGTCCCTTCTGCTCCTGGACTTGGATGGACAGAGCAACGTTATCCCCAGAGACTCCCCACGTCCTTCCTTCCCTGACTGACTAGGACCCCCTTCAGCTGCACGTTCCTTCTTTAGATAGACCGATACCTTCTTTCCTCCCTGGGGACGGTCCAGTCCTGTCCGCCTGGGCACTCAGCTCTGTGTGGATTTTGAAGTTTTGTTCCCTTTATTTCCAATTTGGGTGGGGGTGGAGCGGACAATCTCACTGCTACCTCCTCTGCAGAGGACTTGGAGGGTCGGAAGGTGCTCTCGCTCCTTGAGATTGCACAGAGGGCTCGGTCCTCAGGCGTCCAGGAAGGGCCCGGTC
>NW_007758520.1:0-796 GCF_000696425.1 Galeopterus variegatus | reverse complement strand
AGCCGAGTTGTTCTGAGCCGCGGTTTCCTCAGCTGTAGAACGGGGGTGACAGCGCCTGACGGGGTGGCTGTGAGCAGTAAAGGCGGCGTCTGCGCACGCGCCCGGCCCCAGCAGCGGGACGGCGACCGGCGGGCTCAGTCCCCGGGGAAGAGGCGTCCCCGGGCACGGCGTCTTCAGGACCAGCGGGGCTGTGGGGGTCACAGGGAGCCTCCAGGCCGACCCGGGGCCGAGGGCGGCGGCGGGCCCAGGGCCGGGGTAGGACTCTCCTGCCTTCCTTCCCGGGAAGGTCCTGAAGCCTGACAGCGGGGCGGGAGGAGGCTCTTCCCCGTCAGGAACGTGGGAACGGAGCCCGGGCCAGCGCGTCCCCGGGCCGGAGGGCGGCAGAGTCGTTAGGAACACCTGGCCCCCTCCCCCTCCGGGCGGGAACCCGCCGCCACTGCGCGCACCTGGGCGCCGCCGCGCCTGGGGACACGTGGCGCCCGCGGCCTCCCGCAGCCGTGGCCGCTGGGGTCCCTCAGGACGCTCGGGAGGGTGCAGTCAACGTGATGATTAAAACAACCATCCGGAGGAAACGGCTGAGGCTGGCACCGGCACGAAGAAGCCGAGGAGCCAGGAAGAAATTAACCCGCCCGTACGACAGACGTTAACGGCCATAAGGAACGCTTCGCCAGGATTGGGGTCAGGAAGGATTATTCGGTGAATAATCCCGGGATAATTGGTTAGCTCTTTGGGAAAAAAAAAAAATATAATTAAGATGCACATCTCCTACCATACACCAGAATTACTAGTAGCGTTA
>NW_007758519.1:5986-6690 GCF_000696425.1 Galeopterus variegatus | reverse complement strand
TAGAAACCCTGAAAAATAAACATAAATCTGACTTTGGATATTAGAGATAGGGACCAGATAACCACCAAAAGTCATCATAAGAAATTCAGAGCAAAGTTTCCCTGTGCATCTAGGAGCCTCTGCGTTATACACAATGAACAAATGTGGTTCCTATTTAGGAAGAGCCCTGGGTCAGCTTGTCTTCACTCTAGACATGATCTTGCCATTAACTTGCTGTGAGACCCAGGGCACATCATGTAATCTCCCTGGACTGTAGTAGTCTCATTTGCCCAGTTAGGGAGGGCAGCCTTAGATTACCCATAAAGGACCTTCTTACTCTAAAAAAATATGATGCTGCAACTCTGTGATAATGAAAAAGTTAGCCTGTGTGTTTAATATACTCTGTCAGAAGAAAAAGATATGTACATATTTAAAGACCTTAAGAAATACTTATAAATTGAAAAAAACAGGTGTGATGTCTGACAAGAATCTTCCTCTAAGTGTTCCAGAAAGTTTGAATATTATAATCATTAATTTTTCTAATGTTTTTCAAAAATGTAATACTTCAAAAAATTCTAGATGTAAATTAGATTAAGTAAATACATGGGTAAATGTAAATTCATACTCCTGTCTTTTAGTATTATGGAATTTTATTGAGAATCATGTTTTTCAATTTTTTAAAGAATTTCCAATGTCAATAATAATTTATTTAATGAGTGCCTTTA
>NW_007758519.1:0-362 GCF_000696425.1 Galeopterus variegatus | reverse complement strand
CACACCCAGCAGGCCAGGCTCTGCATGATTAAATAATAAAGTAATGTTGGTTTTGATATAGTTTTCTATATCTTGAGAACAAGGTCATTGAACAATGTTTCACTGAAACTGCAATCCTGAAAATTTGTCAGTGTTCTTAGCAATATGTCCAAGAATTAAGAATAAGAAATAGTTATAATGAATCTGATAAAAAGTAATTTAATAGAAAGCGGACTTTGAAACTCTAAAAATAAATAATATGATGATTTTAACTTTCAATTTTGATGGATTGAAAAAAAAACTGTAGACCCTTACTAAATAGGAGAACTTATTGGAGTAGAACTTAATGGAGTGAAAAATGATAAGCCTTTATAAACTTATTG
>NW_007758518.1:6347-6690 GCF_000696425.1 Galeopterus variegatus | reverse complement strand
TGGATTGGACTAAGTTTTAGGCCAGATCCATCTAGATCTTTGGCCAAATGGTCAGTTCAAAGGAGTTTTACTAGGAAGGGCATGAGCAGGGTACAAATGAGTGTATTTATTCTTCGATGTATGTCCTTCTATACTGGCAAATGTCTATTTCCACATCCATGTAATTCTTTTTTTCTTAAATTGCTGTAAAATATGTAACATATAAAGCTTGCCATTTTAAGTATTTTTAAACATGCGATTGTGTGGAATTAATTACATTCACAATGCTGTGTGACCATCACCTCTCTCTATGTCCAAAACTTTATGGTTATCCTAAACATAAACTCCCATTAAGCAATAATTT
>NW_007758518.1:0-1205 GCF_000696425.1 Galeopterus variegatus | reverse complement strand
CATCAACAGCAGGAATCTGTGCTGTAGCTGCAGTATCGGATGTGGTTCATTAAATGAGCTCCATTTTCAAAATTGTCAGCTCGGTTTGCTATGCTCCTCTTTTTTCACCATTGTTCCCCGTCTTCAGTTTTTTTCCCCCTGACAAACTTTAGTGATATACAGTGGCTTAAAGTTGCCTGAGCCCCCACAAGAGGTGAGAAACGGGAAAATGAGAGGCTGTGGGTTTACCTAGAGCTAAACCTAGAGCTAAACCTCGGTCACGATGCTGTGTTTCAAGACATTTCTGTATTGCGTTGAGAACTAATGCAATGACAGGGGGAACCCAGGGGAAGAGTTCTTATGACTCTTAAATGACTCCTCCTTTGCTAGTGCGGCCCCCTTCTTCTGCCCTTCCCTCCAGAGAGCAATCTCATCCTGTGGCGGCTGCCTTTAACTCCAAGGAAATCATTCCTTATCAGTGCAACAGTCACACGCTTGGGACAGCAAAAAGGCATTTCACAAACTATTGATCTGAGAATTAATATATTGCTTTTTTCCCAGTTGCTACACCTCACTGCCATTGTATATATTAATACCCCCAAAATAGCATTGAGAGCAACACAGAACCTTCCAGTTCTTTAATTATGTTTTATGTACTTTATTCTTTTATGCTGCTGTTGCTCTCTCTGCCCCTGCAAGCTCATGCCTCTTCATTTCAATTGTTTCCATGCCTTCTCCCTATGCAGAGATGATTCCAGAAAGGCCTCAATGTGTCTACATTACCTCACACTGATAAAAAAAATAACCCACTGAAAGGTCCCTTTACTTTCCTGTATGCTGAACACCTTAAATGACCCTTGACTTTTTTTTTTTTCCTTTTCTAATTCCTGCAGAAAGCATGGCTTATATCCAGGAGGAAAATGATCCCATCTGTAGACCCGTAATATACATTCAACAGTTTTCAATTGCTTGAGCTATGAAATACAGTGATGGTGACGGCAGTCTATATATCTCATGGGGGGAAGATACCCTGAAATTCACTCCATCACAGCACTGGTGTGGAGGCATTTCTCCATGAAATGTGCAAAATGATTGCAGGCTCGTGAGAATGAAATGAAATGAACTTAGGGCTTTCTGGTCTCAGACCCCGAGGACAGCTCCATGCGGGCTCTTAGAGGCACCATCTTTGCACAAGGCAGGTGTCGGGAAAATGTAGAATCATCCCC
>NW_007758517.1:5135-6690 GCF_000696425.1 Galeopterus variegatus | reverse complement strand
CCCAAGATGCTGGCAAATTTTGTTGTGGAACAAAATACTATTTCCTATTATGCATGTGCCATACAGCTGGCTTGCTTCATTCTGTTCATTATCAGTGAATTTTTCATCTTGTCAGCCATGGCCTAAGCCATGAAACAAAGAAACAAAGAGGTACAGAATGCCTTCTACAGGGTCTTTAAGAATCAATACAATTTTTGTATTTAGTTTAATAATATGTAATATTAATACAGTAATGTATGATACAGGAAAATGTCACTTGAAAATATAATATTTATAATTGCTTTCTTTTGACACCAGAATAAAGACTAATTAAAGCACACAGCTAAATCAGTTGTTTCTCTTTTTAATGTTCAGCCAAATTAAATGTCATATTTTGGATCTCAATTAAATGTCACTTCTTTATCAACCTTCTTTGCTTCTCATTTAACATTTCTTTAATTGATTCCATAGAATCTCGTATGTCTCCCCATAAGAACACTTAATAAAATCGATTTTAGCAAATTTTGTGTTAGTTTCTGACAGTTTTTTTTTTTCTTTTTTATTCAGATGTCTTCCTAATCATGTTTTATTTTTATTTTTGGAACTTAAAACAACTGTGTAAACAAAGAGAATCTCTTCAAGAAAGCATAGAGTTGGATCACACTAATCTTGTTTTATTTTTATTTTTGGAACTTAAAACAACTGTATAAACAAAGAGAATCTATTCAAGAAAGCACAGAGTTGGATCACATTGTTTTTTTAATTAAATTTTTCTGCAAACCTCTCTTCCTTTCCGTTGGAAAGTTTAATCCACTTACATTTAAAGTAATTGTGAATAATAATCATTTCCTTCTGGTTCATTACTATATGTTGCCTATATTTCATATCTTCTAGTGTTTGTTTTTATTCTTTCCTCAGTGAGAAGGTCTTCTCGATTTTGTAACTAAACACAAGATTCTGGGTGTCTATAGTGAAAGTCCTAAAGGCTGCTGAGAGAATGATTGGGGAATTACAAGCTGAACATCTCCAGAGACCAAACCAGGAAGACAGAAGAGTTCCAAAAGGTCACAGTGTAGAGCAGGTTCTTTTTCAATACATGGGCATTCGGGAGAAACCTCAGAGGTAAAATCTACTTTAGATACCTGCTCGTACAGCTTAAAAATGTCTCAAAAAGAGACAACAGATTGTTATATGAACATTTAAAATGCTTTTAGGAAAACAAATTGAAACAGAACACAGCATCCATTAACATAAAATTCAAAGCTGTAGCACACAGTCACAAATACTAGACATATAAAAAAGCATTAACATGTGACTCTATCCAGGAGACAATTAAAATAGATCCTGAAATGACATTGATGATAGAACTTACAGTCAAGGACTTTAAAAATACTATAATAAACATGTTCAGTGTACTAAATGATTTAACAAAAGCATTAACATCGTAAGGAGATAATTGAAAAATTTAAAAATAGCCAAATGATTATTCTAGAGATGTAATTACAATATCAGATGTGAACAATTTTTTTATTGAATTAGAGTAACAACGGATTACACACTGAAAAAAATAAATTAC
>NW_007758517.1:2085-3124 GCF_000696425.1 Galeopterus variegatus | reverse complement strand
CAAATATGGTAAATGTGGTTTTAACTATTCTCTTTTTTATAACCACATTCTGTCTACATTTTATTACTGTTACATTTACATATATATTGTATGAATTGTTGACATCAGATTTACATTTGATTACATACACTTTTGCATTGATTTTAAGGTTGAGAACTTAGAATATCAGAAGACCCATGTGATAGGCTATTGTTTTTGTAATGCAGGTATATAAATTCAGTAGCTTTTATTTTTTAGCTGCCTTTTCATATAACACATAAGTGTACAGAATGAGAGTATCTGTAAAATACTTAGAAACTTTAGCATTCACAAAATTCTTGGAAGTGAGAACTGACCAGTAGAATGTTTTAGGATTAACAGTGACAAAATTGACACAGGAAATATTTTATTTCTATGGCTGTTTTCAAGGCAGCCTTTGGGGCCTTGTTTCTCAGATTGTATACCAGTAGGTTTAACATGGGACTCTCTAGTATATGGGACACAGAAATCACATTCTCTGGTTCTGTAGAATACCAGGAGCTTGGCTGAAAGTATCTAAAGCTTAAGTTTCAATAGAATATGGTTACAGCATTCTGTCTGATTGATGAAGAGTTGATCTCAGGATAGCAAAAATAATGAACACATAGAAAATGATCACAGAAGGTGACCATAGCAATGACTTCAAAGAAGGTTAATAGCTACAACTCATTCATGCAAAAGTCAGTGTGGGAACATCTCAGAAGTGGACTACAATATTGAGCCACTCAGATTCCAGTTTATTATGTTTATCAAAATTAATCATTCCACCTATGTGTGACTCAATCACCAGCCCTACACACTATCACTTAGAGAGAGGTACAGTGTAAAGCAAATGATTGACAATGGCCACCTAATGGTAATATAACATCACCACTATCAAGAAGCCTTCTGTGATAACGAACAAGCAGAAAACGAAGTTCTGTACTAGGCAGAGAAGTGGATGCTTTCCCTCTCAACAAAGAAGCTGATCCGTATTTTTGGTGCAATAACTGATGAATAGCAGGTATCTACAAACGAAAGG
>NW_007758517.1:0-1452 GCF_000696425.1 Galeopterus variegatus | reverse complement strand
GAAAAAGTACATGGGTGTGTGGAGTTTCAGGGTAGTTGGGAGTAAGAGATTATGCTCAGATTCCCCAGGGAAGCAATCACATAAATCACCAGGAACAACACAAAAAGCACAACTTATAGTTTAGCACAATCTGTCAGTCCCAAAAGAATGAACCCAGTAACAGCTGTGAAATTCTCTTCAGCCATTTGAGAATTTTTTTCTTGAAATTTAAGGTGAAAAAATAAAGAGATTAGAATAGATTCAAAAATATGAAGAGATTAGATCAGATATAGGTGAATCTGATATTTACTAAAACCAGGTAGAAACGTATAGATGAGTGTCCTTGAATAAAGGCAATTTTTTAAAGTCTCTCAGATTATTTAGGAATAATTGGAATATATATATGCTATTTACTCAGTGGATATTACAAAGACAAAGGAAAAAAATCACAGAATCCACCTATCCAAAAAGAAAATAAGAGTAATTTAGGAAAAGAAATTCTAAGTCTTCTTTAAAGATGAGTGGATAAAAATTGTCATTGATTTTGAGGATCACCAGAGATTGGTAATCTTTTATTACTCCTGCATTTTAACTATAGACACTCATATGGTTACTGACAGTTGATTCCTTCAAATACACAACAAAAGATCAGCATCTCCTTTGTTAAGTGGTTTTCCCTGGATTAATATTTTGTGTTTAGGACAATCAATTCCATGACTTGAACAGATGCCCTAGAGTTACTTGATTTATGAGGGTCGAACATGACATTTACAAACTGCAAGGGAAGAGGAACTTTGAAAATCTAAAAAATGTATTACCAATCTCATCTATTAGAATCTATTAAAATTAGGATTTCCAGATAAAATACAGGATACCACATTTTTTTGATTTTCAGCTAAATGACAAATAATTGTTAGTTTATGATTTATGCAATATTTGATAAATAAAATGTAACAGTATGAATATATAAATGTAGCATTTTAAAAAAGAATATTTTAAGATAAATATTTCTATGACAATATTTTATATACTGCAAAAAGTTGTTACTTAAGGATACCACATGCATAACCTTGCAGATATTTTTAGCCATTTGTTTGATTGTTTTCCTCCAAGGATGCTCAATTCTATGTTTTTTTTTCACATTGGACATTACAAATATTGAGTAGACTAAAATAAATAAAATGTTTTTAAGAATTATGAAGTTATAGCAAAAGCCCTGAGCTCCAGATAATTTCTCACTGATACCAGTGTGTCTTAAGATTGAAAAATGAGTCACTCTTTTTCATAGTATTTGTACTTCATCCTCAATGGCTAGCCTTAAGTGGAGATACATAAAATATTCAGAAGAGATCAGAGATGTCCTTTTTTACACAAGAAGAATGCACAAGCTAAAAGAATACAGACATCTTTATATGATAATAATAACCAATGCTTAATAAACACTAGAAATCATGACAAAATTATAACAGCTTC
>NW_007758516.1:6346-6691 GCF_000696425.1 Galeopterus variegatus | reverse complement strand
ATGGAGAAAACTCTCACAAGGTGCTCGGCACTGAAGGGAAAGAGAGAGAAGGGGAGCTGAATATGCTGGCTAGAAAAACCCATTCAGCGACTCTGAAGAACAGAACGAGGATCTGGAGTGGAACTATTGGGAGGCAGCCTTGGCTTAATACAAAACCAAACTTTCTAACCATTAGAGTTGTTCAAATATGGATTAGGCTGCCTCTAGAAGAACTGAGCTCTTGATCACTGGAAGTATGGAAGTATTTATAGCCTGAATGTTATATTAGAAAAGACTAAGATGTCAAATCAGTCATCAAGGCTTCCACCTTAAGAAACTAGAGAAAGAAGAGCAAATTAAACCCAA
>NW_007758516.1:0-534 GCF_000696425.1 Galeopterus variegatus | reverse complement strand
CTTGGGTGGATAAAGTAAGTTGCGCTACAATTCACACAGAAGGATTCCATTTGCATTTTTTAAAAATGCACACAACAAAACGATATAAGTAAAACTTTTCCTGGAATTATTTGGAAGGACACACGCCTAATTCATCATGGTAGCAAGCTCTGAAGAGCGAAGAAGAAAACAGAGACTGGATAGAGGGGAAGGGAATTACAGAGGACTCCAGCTTTATCTGTAATGTTCTAATATTTTCAAAGGGGAATAAGCTCATATGTTAATTCTGTAATTAAAATTAACTTTTCAAAACCTGTACCAGTTGCTATGAACATCAAGATGGGTAAGACGGGACCCGTTGCCTTCAGAGAATTCACAGACGATGCAGGGGGACAAGAAGGAAGAGAAATGAGGGGCAAACGGGGGCAACAGAAGTATGAGCTTTCCCCTTACAGGTGGACTTAAGCAGGCTCCGCATTGCGGGGGCGGCAGGGGAAGAATGCAGGAAGGAGAGAAATGGGGCACCACAGTAAGACAAGCCAGGGTGGTTTGTTT
>NW_007758515.1:5947-6691 GCF_000696425.1 Galeopterus variegatus | reverse complement strand
AGTACGGGCGCGACACCGAAGGTTGCGATCCCGTTACCGGTCAGTAAAAAAGACAAAAAGGGAAAAAAAAATGTAATTCTGCAAGAGAGTAGCTTACCTAGGTCTTTTGTTTTGTTTTCATACTGAACTCTAGAATCTTGACCCTTATAATCAGATAAGGTTCACCTAGTTCAGATCTCCTTTAAAACAATACCTATAGTAGTTTCATTTTTAACCCAGGAATTAAAGAAATGTGAAAGATTTGTGGGGATTAACTAAATCTATTCTTTGTAATAGAATCCATTAACAATTTTCTCTATGTACTTCCACTTATTGATCACAGTTTTGCATTCTTCCTTACAAAGATGTTAATAACCCTTGACCACTATGGCTAAGGGGACAGTCTAAGTCATCCTCTACACCTTTCTAGGCTGTTCCTCACATTTGGTGTTAGAGTGGTTCAGATCTTTTATCTTTTTCTCAAAGTAAACTCTTTGCCTGTCAAATTCTGTAGTATTCTGATTATCTATTGCTATGTAAGAAGCCACCCCAAAATCTAGTGGTTAAAAGCAACAACTTTTTATTCTCTCTTGTGGTTTCGAGGTTTGACTAGGCTCAGCTGGAATTTTACACATCAGATCTCTGTGCAGCTGCAGTCAAGATTCAGCTGCAGCTGGAGCCATTTGATGGTTTGAATGGCTGGACACCCAAGACAGCGCACTCACAGTGCTGGCAATTAATTCTGGCTTTTGGCCAGGAACTCAG
>NW_007758515.1:0-861 GCF_000696425.1 Galeopterus variegatus | reverse complement strand
TTTCTCTGCCAATCAAGCCTTCTTCACTACCTTACATATATGTCTCCTGAGAGAAGACCTCAATAAACCTTTTTCATGCTAACCTTTATTTCAGTCTGCTTCCAGGGTATCTGATCTAAGATAACAACCTCTTCATTCTAATATCAGCTTCTAGCTAGGAACTCTGCAAGGCACAGAACACTTACATTTTGTCCAAGTTAGAACACTTTATGCAAGCATTTTTGGTTTCTGCTTTATTCCTGTCATTTCTACCACTCAATCTGGTTATCTTTTTATGTAATGAAGAACTTTGAGTAAAGTCCAATGTTAAAAAATCATAGCAGGAATATCTAAGAACTATTTGAGCAGTACCTGAACACTAAGCAGTAAAGGAACACATTTCTTTGGAAAGGGTCAGCTGAAAGAGTCCACAAGGACTGACCTGCCCCACAAATGTTAGAAATCATGTCTCCCTCTGCTGGAAGGCAAAAGACAAAGGCTCTCAGCCTTTAGGCTCTCTGGCCTAGAGGATGTAACCTTTAAGGAACTTTTATCTATTCATTGCTCTCCACATGGAATCTAAATTTCGCCACTTTAGGATACCCTCCATTACTTTCTAGTTATTTTTATTTTACAAAAACTACCTTATTCTCCTCCTGTGTTCTGGCTCTATCTGGTTGGTTTCCTTTTTTATAATAGTAGCTGCCTATTTTTATTATTTTAATTTTTCTTATTAATTTAGCAATCTTGTAGACTGCATATCGGTAAGTTTCTCCCTATTAACTTTGATTTTTAAGAGATTAGAACATGAGAGCACAAAGAAGAGATCTATGAGAATAGTTTATTCCCTCAACAGAGGAATCTAGATGTTTCCTTTTCCCC
>NW_007758514.1:6006-6691 GCF_000696425.1 Galeopterus variegatus | reverse complement strand
TAGGTTGTTTCTTATTTTACCTTTTTATAAATATTGATCTGATCAACGAATTTGTACCTATATATTTTGTGCATATAAATTGGATTCCCTAGTTTTAAGTGTGAGAGGAGGGAGTCCCAGCAGTTATGCAATATTAGTACTCTCTCTTTCTCTCCCTGTGTGTATATGTCTGTGTGTATTACATGTGTGCGCGTGCACACACACACAGAGACACACACACACAATGCATGCATGTATATATATATATATATATGTATACACACATACAAAATAACCCTACAAAATATATAATGATGTATCAGCAAAGCTACAGATGCAGTTGAAATGCATAGATGGCAAATCTAAGATTCACACTTAGTATTTTCTAATATCAAAATCTATTTTTTTTTCCTCCAAGATGCTACTACCACTACTAATAATAACTTACCTTAACTGTGTTACTTTGCCCCCCATGGATTTGTCACCCCCACTTCCCCTGGGTAACGGAGATGCAAAGGATTACTCAAAGCCCATCTCTTCTGAGCAATGAGAGACCCTGAAGTGGTTAATCTCCCACTGGAACCCTCAAGCAAGAGGCATCCCTTCCTTGGGAAATTAACCCCAAATTGGAGTTCTCTTCCTGCGTTTATTTTCCAGACCAGGAAGTTACAGGAAGAGAACATGGGTGGGGTTATAGTTTAACAAT
>NW_007758514.1:0-638 GCF_000696425.1 Galeopterus variegatus | reverse complement strand
TTTGAGCCCAGTTGTCTCCATGTCCTAAACCTGCAGCACATGCCTCTAACTAGCAGCATTTGCATAATCCCACCATAGGAGTCAAAAGCATACTTTATAAAATAGAGAATTAGGAGAACTTCAGAGATATTCTAGTCCTGTTGTGTCATTTTACAAATGAGGAAACTGAGTTCCAGAACCTGAAATTGCAAACCTCATTTGTTAAGCTGTGATTTCAAATTAATCAAAAAAATTGAGCTATTTTTTGAAAACTCTGTTCATGGGTAAAGATGGCAGAGAATCATTCAGCATCAGTGAAATAGCAGGTATTTTTGCACTGATCACCAAGTCTATTAGAGCTGTGTATCTATAGTGCAAGAGAGCTTGTTTGTACAAACTAAGAAAATCACCCAGCTCCGAGGGCAATCGAAGGTTACCAGTTGACCTTTCACTTTCTTTCAGGAAGCACAGAGGAGCAAGAAACAATTCAAGCTTGGGAAGAAGAGATCCACAAAGTGCTATTTGTTTTCTTCCATTTGATTTCTATATTCAGCTGAGCACTTCCTTGAAACTTACAGCCCAGAGCTGTCATGCCATTATCACATCTGAATCCCTCAAGCTCACTTCAAATGCAGGGGGATGAACCTGCAGGTTCTCAA
>NW_007758513.1:6205-6691 GCF_000696425.1 Galeopterus variegatus | reverse complement strand
TTACTAGTTCCTTTCTATCTTGTTTCTATTTCCTTCCTAAACTTAGATTTGAAACAACCTCTAATAATGTCTGAATTTAGGCAAGGTTATTCCTTTCTTTCTTTCTTTCTTTTTTTGGCAGCTGGCTGGTACATAGATGTTAAGAATAGCTGTGCTTCAGGTTGCACATAGACCCCTTTCAGCTCCCATGTTGTAGTCAGTAACCAACAACTGTGATTCCTGTGTTCCATGAGAAAGGGACAACTGTACTTGGAGCTTTCCCCTCCCTTTTGAAACTGTGTTATAAAATGCCTTTGCTTGTAGTAGACTTGGGAGCACTTTCCAACTCTATTGGCTTGTGTTTCCCAGGTCGATCATCAAGTGTGGCTTCAATAAACCTTTACAGAATTATTTCTGCCTCAAAAGTCTTGACTTTGGTCCACACCCTCTGGGTGCGTGTGTGGTGGCTCTGGTCTCAATATCCAAAATAAATTTGGGGTGGAGGAG
>NW_007758513.1:3807-4246 GCF_000696425.1 Galeopterus variegatus | reverse complement strand
GCCACGGAGCCAGCCCTGTGTGTATTTTCTTTTAGTCTCTGGCTCGTCTTCCCATGACACTTTTTTGCAGAGCAGAAGTTTCTGATTTTATTGAAGTCCAACTTACCAGTGATTTCTTTCATGGATCGTGCCTTTGGTGTTGTAGGTAGAAAGTCATCGCTAAACCCAAGGTTCTTTAGATTTTCTCTCTGGTTATCTTCTAGCTGGCTGTTTTCAAATTGCGGATTAAGCTGACTCTGTGTGCGCCTACTGAGTACCTGGCATTGTATAGGTCCCGGGGTCACACAGGTGAACGTCATCTTGTCTCTGTGATCAGCAAGGAGCATCTCCCGTGCTCTTCCGTTCCCCCTCCAGCTGCCCAGTTATGCAGAAAGACCACGCTTGGTCTGATCTGCCTGTTCTGTTGAGCCCTAACCCGGACACACACACACACACACAC
>NW_007758513.1:0-519 GCF_000696425.1 Galeopterus variegatus | reverse complement strand
AAAAAATTCATCCTTTTTTTTTTTTTTTTTTTTTTTTAAATTTACCTGATGGGTAAGTGAGAGAGGGTACAAGAAACAAACGATGGTCTCTCCACCTCCGAATAAGCCCCAGGCTCAGAGACTCCAAGCCTGCAGCATCTGTGCAGGAAAGTCTCAGCAGAAGAGCCAAGGACCTACGACCTTAGGGGACCCCATCAGCCCACTGTCCAGACCCACCAGCAGGAGATGGCACGTAGAAACCAAAGCCAAGAGCAAGCGGCATCCTGGGCAGGCTAGAGATCCCAGGGACAGGGCCGCGCACGGCGCTGATGCCCACAACCATCTCAAGTATTTGGAGCATGTTGGGGAGGGAAAAGGCCTAGCGTGTGCCACCTGGAAGCCCCCTCCTCCCCCAGCGTTACATCAACCCACCCACGTTCCTAGATAGGGCTGTGCTGGGGTGTCTGAAAGGCCCAGTTGGGGTGGAGGAAGAAATTCTAAGCTACTGACCCAGAAGGGTATTTTAGGGGAAGTTCTGAA
>NW_007758512.1:6099-6691 GCF_000696425.1 Galeopterus variegatus | reverse complement strand
GGAATAAATACAGGTTATTATGGAAGCACAATGAGAGACAACTAACCCTAAGGCTTTTACTACTATTTTAAATTATGGCTATTAGTATACATGAATCATCTCCTCCACATGCCTAAAACTGGCTGAATTAATATCAAGTAACAGTAAGTGTGCTAGAAATACTAAAATACACTGCACGATGCTCAAGGGCACAGAAAACTATTTAACTAAAAGGTCTGTCCTGTAGGAATTTTTATGATAAAACAGAATATGAAATATAAAAGTGATTTTTAAAGAGTTTAAAGGCCATACCTGGTCCCAACTCACAAACAATAAACATTAAAAAATAACATATGAATATATATGGCATAAAATAAAAATACGTGACATTTTAGCTATCATAATAAAACACCAGGGAGGACAGATAATGCATTTTTTTAATTCACACTTAGGTAAAGCTACCTAAAGAAGATAGCATATCATGTCTAATGAAAAAGAAAACAAACAGTACTGCAGAGACAGTAAATTAAAATGAGAGGGGAAATAAAGATCAAAAAAAAAAAAGATGGCAAACGTTTTCAGAAAAAAAACCATAACAGGGACACTAAGGAGA
>NW_007758512.1:0-1021 GCF_000696425.1 Galeopterus variegatus | reverse complement strand
GCAACCCCAAAGCCACAATCTGAATCACCTTACTCCCAATACACTATTGTATGCTGAAATTGAACAGAATTCCCATTTTTGTCAATAGCACTTAGATTCACTTTTTAGAAACAGGTCCAAATTATTAATCACCTAGATCCAAGAAATCAAGTCCTGTATATTGTTCTTTTGACATTTCTCTCAATCCTTTTTTTCTTTTCTATTTTAGAACACACTGAACTGTCTTTCCACTTGGAGTTTGTTCATCATTCAATGCCATCCTTCCCAAATCCTCTACCATCACTAGACATATCTCCACAAACAGACTCTAAAATACGAACGCCTATTGTGCTCAACAGAGACGGTTCCTAATCATTCCCATCCTGTTCACCCTCAGAGTTCAGCTCAATCACAGCCTTTCCTACTGGGCTTCTCTCTTTTCCCAATTCCTAATATACTCACTCACTCTGATATTTGTTCACAGGCTGATTTTTATTCATTGGAAACCTACAACATTCGAAGGCAGAAAAAATCTGAGATATCATTTAGGCCCCCTCTAGAAAACCGAAGTCCAGAGAAAGGTGGCTTGCCTCATGTTATTTGAGAAATGGGTCATAGTCATCAAATCTGAATTCAGTTCTCTGGACTCCTAGCCAAAGTTTCTAAGTCACCTCTACACATATTCACATCTCCCAATTGATGACGTAAACAAAAAGGCGAACACCAAAGCCATATAAAACTTTATTTAGCATGGCTAGCAGTGTCCACCCTACTACTGAGCACAAAGGGGCGCTTCAGTACACACTCCTCCAAATAAACTGAAAGCTGAACCCAAGGAGGACCATCTGTAGAAGAGAAAGGGACAGTTAATTAAATTACCCCCTCTCTGTAAAGCTGTTGTATCTCCCCACTACCCACGGAAAAACTCCATACTCTTCCTTTACAGGGCATCAAGGTCCTTCCCAGTTGGGGCCCAGTAAGCTCCCGCCACATTCCTGCCTACCCTTCCCCGTGAGCTCATTCCTCCAGCCACGACCCAAAT
>NW_007758511.1:6039-6691 GCF_000696425.1 Galeopterus variegatus | reverse complement strand
GTAACACAGCAAAATTGCTGGCTCTAAAGGCAGATGTCCTTGGTGCAGCCAAACCTAATGACTGTTGCCATGACAATTACCTTACTGTTCTTTTGTAACCACCTATGTTCCTTTTCTGTAACTTCCTGGCCTGGAGAATAAATACTGAGAGAAGACCCCAGTTCAATCTTAATTTTCCAAGGAATCCCTCTCTCTTGAGGGTTCGTAGTAATTAACCCCTTCAAGGCTTCTCACTGCTCAGAAGAAATGTGCTTTGAGTAATCCTTTGCACCTCCAACACCCTGGGGGGAGAGGTGACACACATGTTTATTTATCCAGGTTTTCTCTATTTCTGAAGCAATTTTTCAGGTAACAAAAATGTTCTAATGGATGGTTTCCCGAACTCTAAAAAATAAAAATAAATAAAATTTCAAAAACTAGCCAGGAGCAATAAAAGTTGTCACCTAATACTCAAATCATTTGTATCTATACATTCTTTCTGCATTTATGCAAAATTACAACTTGAAAAGAATCATGAAAAATTAAAACAGGTTTGTAGGGTGGTTAGGACACGCAAGTAGCTGACTCCTTCCCTCCCTCCCCACTACTTACCTGCCTTCATTCCTCCCTCAGCACTGCTCCAAACTTTCACCAAAATAACTGAGCAGTATTA
>NW_007758511.1:0-996 GCF_000696425.1 Galeopterus variegatus | reverse complement strand
AACATATTTGACACATACAAAATTTTAAATTTCGATAGTAAATATGGATAAAGCAAAAGAACAGAAAGACAATAAACGTGCAGAAATATTTCCAATACAGAGGATAGAGAAATATATTTACAAATAAAAAGAACTCTTACAAATTGATAAGAGAGCACCTGGAAAAAAATGGCAAAGGACAGAAGAGGGGCAAATTCACAGACGAGCAAATGCCAACGGTCAATGTTGCTGACAAATACAAGCGTACTTCAAAAAGTTCAAGGAAAGATTCATATTATCTTTTTATTATATTTTTGCACCAAATTTTGAAGTACCCTCATATACAAGAAGACACTCAAACTCGGGGGAAAGCAAACTAAACCACCAATGAGCTATTACTTAACATCAGAACATCAGTCAGATTAGCAAAATGGGTAAGATCTGTTTTATCTATTTCAAGGAGGAATGCCAGGAAAAGGGTCCTCTCACACATTACCGGTGGATGTGTGAGCTGCTAGGTTTTTAGTTTTTTAAGAATGTTCTAATCTAGAAACACCTATCTTTAAAAAAAATCTTACATACAACAATCTCACTCTAAGCAATGTATCCCACAGAAATAAAGCATCAGTAAGGATATCTGCACCAGCTACACTTACTGCGACATTGTTCATAGTGGCTAACACCCACAAAGTATATGTCATTAATAGGGAAATTGCTGGATATGTTAAAATAACCCCCTACCACAGAATAGTAAACGGCCACTTAAAAGAATGAATTAGAACTATAACAGCTGACATAAGGGATTTCTATAGGTATGCTTAAAAGAGAAAAACGAAGTATTAAAAAATATATATCATTAATACCCCTTTTATAAAAAAGTATAAAACAAAAACTATATTTATATATGATTATGACAGTGTGCAGGCAGATAAAAAAGGACATACACAAAAATACTAGCATACATATTAAGTTAATAATACGTGTTACGGGGGAATGGGTTGAATGGGGGAGGGGGTT
>NW_007758510.1:6253-6691 GCF_000696425.1 Galeopterus variegatus | reverse complement strand
TTAACTCTACTACGCTGCTGGATTCCACTCTGCTGGTCCCACAATGTATGTGTGTTCTGCATCTCGCTATCTGGGTGTTTTCTCACTCTGTGTGCACTAGGTGGGGCTGTTGAGACTTGCAAAGGGGGCCCGCAGGGTGTGTAATTTTTTTTTTCCGAGACTCCGCCTCCTTTTGCTGGACCCCTCCCCACTCTGTGCGCTCAGTACAGGGCTGAGCCGTGTCTTCTACAATCCTCGTCTACCAGCTGGGACATCAAAGCTGTGCCCTGCCCCGCCCTGCCCAGGAGGAGTTTCAATTGTCTTGTGGGGACACTTTGAGTGCTTTTGTGGCCCTGGATAAGGCCTCCTCTGGTTCTCTCACTTTCCTCCCAGTGCTGCGGCTATCTGTGTAGTAATGTTATCTCCAACTCCAGGGTGTGAGCTCCTCGGGGGAGGGAC
>NW_007758510.1:0-730 GCF_000696425.1 Galeopterus variegatus | reverse complement strand
GATACCAAAATCCACAGATGCTTAAGTCCTTATATAAAAAGTACAGTATTTGCATATAACCATCGAATATTCTCCTGTATATTTTAAATCATCTCTAGATTACTTATAATATGTAATACATTACAAATGCTACGTAAATAGTTGCTTTACTATATTGCTTAGGGAATAATGTTTTAAAAAGTCTGTACATAGTACAAACACAGCCATCCATTTTTTTTTCTGAATACTTTCGATTCATGGTTAGTTGAATCTACTGATGTGGAACTATAGAAAAGAGGGGCTGATTGTATATTAAACAAAATAATGATTTAAATAGGCATTTGTTTTTCTCACACATAAATCTGGAGATAGGATATCCAGGGGTTGTATGGCAATTCCATGGTCATCTAGGCCTTTTCTATCTTTTTGACCTCACAGTCCTTAGTGTATGGTTTATGACTTTGAAGTTCACTTGTAGTGTAAACTAGCTGTTGGAGAGGTAGCCATTGCATCTGAGTCGCAAGTGGGAAGAAACGACAAGAGCAAGAGGACATTGGCCACCTGTCACCTTTTAAGGAGCCTTCTTGGTGGTCCCCATAGCAATTTCTATTACATTTCATTGGCCGTTTCTAACTGCAAGTGAAGCTGAAAAGTATAGCCTTTGAGCTGGGAACATTATCACCTTGAATAAAGTCAGAGTTTTGTTATGTCTGCCACTTATCATTCCAACCTCATTTCTTTTTTTTTTTTT
>NW_007758509.1:6411-6692 GCF_000696425.1 Galeopterus variegatus | reverse complement strand
CAGTTCAGGTGGTAGATAAAGGGAGACCTTCGAGGAACAAATAGATTTACAGATAACCCCATTGGTCTTTATTATCCATGGTATTTTTCTCTATGTAGTTTGGGAGACATTATTGATCAGACCAGAGCCTGACCTACCATAATCAAACCATAACCTTTTATTTACCCCCCTGGAAGATGTCCATGGAAACTATAAAGGAAAGTGTTTGGGGACAAAGAGTCCAATTGGTTCCACATTAGGACAACCATTCATATTCTGGTTTGTTTTCTAAAAGAAGAGCA
>NW_007758509.1:0-839 GCF_000696425.1 Galeopterus variegatus | reverse complement strand
CAAGTAAGACTTAATTATTCATTCATCCATCCATTCAACAAATATATATTGAGCACTTACTGTGGGCTAGAAAAATCTGGCTACTGAGACGTAGCAACAAACAAAAACAGATTTCACTTGTTCAACAGATATCCAGGGGCTTCCGAAGGGATGTTAACATTAATCATATAATTACACAAAAGAGAAGCCTATTATAGTAGGAGAGTGTATGCTGGAGTGAGGACCAGGGAAGTCACAGAAAGCTTCCAAGAAGTGACAATAACCCACCTGAGACTGGAGGGGTGAGAAGTTTCTAACTAAGACAAGGAGAGAGAATGTGTACGCATGACAGTACGAATTTTATAACCAAGGAACATACAGCCCAGTTTTAAAGATACACTAAGAGAAACTCTGTCTGTGTATAATGTTTTTCAGCCAGGCTTGAGGCTTGCACCAACTATTCAGGTTCTTGATCACCTGGTAGTTGTGGTTTAGTGCGCAAACTACTTGCTGGGGAGCAGAAGACCTGGAGAAGTGTGTTAATCGCCATAGTTATAAGTCTCCACACTTGCAAACTGAGGTTAACAAAGTCTACTGTCTAGGATCCTAGGAGGATTAGATGAGATCACGTGCATGCAGAATCTTATAAATGGAGAAGTACTGCACAGAGGTGAAGGATTATAGAAGATTATAATGGCTAATATTTCCAATACATAAACTACTTTCTGGGAAAGATAAAACTGAGTAACATTAAGGTAACTCTGCTCTGCTACATGAATAGGCATATGATTTTCTCATAGTGCCATACCAAGTAGGACACCCGTTCTCTGAGCCTCAATCTTAACCGTGTTGAGGCTCCA
>NW_007758508.1:11232-13347 GCF_000696425.1 Galeopterus variegatus | reverse complement strand
TGGCGCACTGGAGAGTGCGCCGCTTGGGAGCATGGCGGCGCTCCTGCCAAGGGTTCGGATCTCATGTGGAGACAGGTTACCGCTCACTGGCTGAGTGCGGTGCAGGCGCGACACCGAGGGTTGTGATCCCGTTACCAGTCAGTAAAAAAGACAAAAAAGGAAAAAAGAATAAAATAAAATAAAATAAAAATAAAGTCTATTAATTTTTTTAAAAGTATAGCTACGTTGCTTGATACAAGATCAATGTACAAGAACCAATTGCATTTCTGTATATGAGTGAAATTAAGAATACAATTCCATTCACAACAGCACCAAAAAGAATAAAATACTTAGGAATAAATATAGCAGAAGAAATGCAAAACATACACTGAAAACTATAAAACTTTGCTGATGTAAATTAAATAAGATCTAAATAAATAGACATTTCATGTTTATGGATTAGAAAATCAATATTGTTAAGAAAACAATTCTCTCCCAAATTGATCTAGAGATTCAACACAATCCCTATCAAATTTCCAGTAGGCTTTTTTTTTTTTTTNTTTTTTTTTTTTTTCAGAAAATGATAAATAGATCCTAAAATTTCCATGGAAATTCAAAACCTCTAAAACCACTGAAACAATTTGGCAAAATAAGAACAAAGTTGGAGGACTTTCACTTCTCAATGAAGTAAACAAGATAGTCTGGTACTAGCATATAAACATATAGGCATATAGATTAATGGAACAGAATTGAGAGCCCAGATACAAAGCCTTGTATTTTAGTCAAAAGATTTTTTTACAAAGGTACCAAGGCAATTCACTGGGAAAAGTATAGTCTGTTCAACAAATGGTGCTAGGACCATTGGATATCCACATGCAAAAAGATGAAATTAGACAATCACCTCAGACCATTTACAAAAATTAACTCAAAACAAATCGTATACTTAAATGTGCAAACTAAAGCAATGGAATTTTTAGAAGAGTATATAGAAGAACATTTCTGAGGTCTTGGGTTAGGTGAATACCAAAATCTTGTTTCCTAAAAGAGTAAAACTGGTAAATTGAACCTCACCAATGTTCAAACTTTTGTACTTCAAAAGGCACCATTAAGAAAATGAAAAGACAAGCAGTAGACAGGGAGCAAATATTTTCAAAATACATACACAACAAAGGACTTATAGGCAGAATTTACAAAGAATGCTTGCAACTCAACAATATGACACACAATCCATCAAAAACAGGAAAAATGTGAAAAGACATTGTACCGAAGAAGATATATGAATGGCTAATGAAAAAAAATTGCACATGAAAAGATGCTCAACAGTATTAGCCAATAGGGAAATTCAAATTAAAACCACAAGAAGATACCAATTCACACCCACCAGAATAGCTGTAGTAAATAAGACAGTAAGTGTTGGTGAGAATGTGGAGAACGGGAACCCTCGTACATTTCTGGTGGGAATATAAAATGATACAGCCATTTTGGAAAACAGGCTGGTTGTTTTTCAAAATGTTAGACATTAAGCTATCATAGGACCCAAGAATTCTATTCCTAAGCCCAAGAGAAGTAAAAACATGTCTACACAAAGACTTGTTTATAGTGACATTATTGTAATAACCCAAAGCTGGAAACAACCTAAGTGTCCATCAACTGGTAAGTGAATAGAAAAAAGTACGGTATATCCATACAATGAAATACTATTCAGCAATAAAAAGAGCAAATTATGGACACATGTTAGGTCATGGATGAACCTCAAAAACACAATGCTAAGTGAAAGAAGCCAAACAAAAAGAGAACACATATTGTATAATTAATTATTATGAAATGTCTAGAAAAGGCAAATTCACAGAGGTAGAGAGTAAATGGTTGCCTGGGGCTTAGGATGGAACAAGAATTAACTATAAATAGACATGAATGATCTTACTGGGGAGGATGAAAATATTGTTAAACTGTTTTATGGAAATAGTTACACTACTTGGTAAAGTTACTAAAAATCATTGAATTCACTTGAAATGGATAAATTTTATAACATATAAAATATACCTCAATAAAGTTTTTTTGTTTTTATTTTTTAAATGTATGGTGGCATGATATGTGAAGTATTAATTCATACTTCTTTTATTCCTCCTAGTTTCC
>NW_007758508.1:9179-10199 GCF_000696425.1 Galeopterus variegatus | reverse complement strand
GGGGGGGGGGGACCAGAAATAGAAGAAACTGTCCTGATTTTCACCTGGGATTTCTGAAAGTCAGGAGCCTACTGCAGCCTCAGCAAAATAGGAAAAAGGTGGGGAGGTAGAGATGGTGATGTGGCATGCTCCAGAATGAAAAAGACAGATACAGCCTCCCAGGAGACCTATGGCAGCTGTCGAGTATAGAAGGGAGTCTGAAAGATCCTTGGATCCTATACTACCCAAAGCAATGTACAGATTCAGTGCAATCCCTACCAAAATACCAATGACATTCTTCACAGAAATATAAAAAACAATACTGACATTCATATGGAACAGCAAAAGACCATGAAACGTCAGAACAAACCTGAGCAAAAAAAATAAAGGCAGAGGCATAACACCACCTGACTTCAAATTATAGTGCAAAGGTATTATAACCAAAACAGCATGGTACTAGCATAAAAACAAACTTGGACCAATGGAACAGTATAGAAAACCCAGAGATATCAACCCACACACAGCCTACAGATCTGTGACAAAGGCAACAAGAACATACATTGGGAAAAGACTGTCTCTTCAATAAATGGTGCTGGGAAAATTGGAAAATGAAACAATATGAATTATGTCACATTAAAATATTATGAAACAAAATAATGTCATATTCTATCCAGTTTATCTTTTGAGAAAGTATAATACAGTCAACTATAGCCTAACAACACTTTGGTCAGCGATGGACCACATATACAACAGTGGCTATACCGTATAGCCTAGGTATGTAATAGGCTGTACCATCTAGGTTTGTGTGATGTTCCCAAAATGACTAAATTGCCTAACAACACATTTCTCATAAGGTATCCTTCCTTATTGTTAAGCAACACATGTCTTTGTACTTAACCTTCACCAAGAATCTGATGGGATAAATTAAATAGGAAGTAAGAATCCAGTTTAGGACTGAACAAATCAAGACCTGGATGAGATCAGGCCCCTCCCACATCACCACAGAGGCAGTTACATAAGCCCATAAAATCTGAAAATTCA
>NW_007758508.1:6655-7986 GCF_000696425.1 Galeopterus variegatus | reverse complement strand
AATAACAGCTAATATGAAATGCGTATGAGGCTATGCTGGTGACCACTTAATCTTCATGTATCCTTTGCAAATCTAAAAGTGTTGGGGCCATCACTACTGGAGAGTGAGTGAGGCATGTAAGGAAATAAATCACTGCATGTGCAAGACCTAATGAGAAAACCTGGGAACTCATTATTTACTGATTTTAATAGTTTACAGATTGGGAACAAAGGTTTACTTCTACAGACAGTGATTTCAAAATTAGGGCTCTTTCAACTATCATACTCCTGAACTTTGGAATCTGATTAAATGTCTATCTAGATTTTCAGACCAATGCAAGCAGAGAAACCTTGCTTCAATACATTGTTTTCAATTTTCTTAAATTTAGTAAAAACTAGAAAAAATGTTCTGTTTTGTTTTTCTCATTTACATGTTGTCTAGGTGGCCCTTCTTGTGCAAGGAAATGATATAGGCTTGTTTTGGGTATGTTTTACTCAACATTAAGCATTTTTTTCTGATTCTGTTCAGTTTACAACATTTACAGCATATCAACTTGTGTTATTGAGCCATGGCTTGTTTGTCAGACACTGATGGGTTGTGTCATTTAACTGATAGGTATAACATTACCATACACAGTATTTCTGTGCATGTGAATAGAAAAATATTGGTAAACAATCAAATGTTAACTCTCATTTGTAATCTCATATCTTGACTTTGATCAAAAACTCACATCTGTGGCATAATGTCATGTACAAGGATTATATTTATACAGAAAAAAATTGGGGGAAATTATTTGAAATTGAAAATTTGGAAAACTTTTCCATTACTTGTTTCTATTGCATAACATGTTGTATAACATGCTAGGCAAAAAATCCTCAC
Organism: Galeopterus variegatus; assembly: GCF_000696425.1. Taxonomy (NCBI): domain Eukaryota; kingdom Metazoa; phylum Chordata; class Mammalia; order Dermoptera; family Cynocephalidae; genus Galeopterus; species Galeopterus variegatus. The sequence continues at coordinate 7,128 of NW_007758508.1, read as the reverse complement.
AAAACGTAAGGAAAACATGTCTGCCACAAAGATATATAGGTACTAAGAAAAATCTCTAGCTCCTTTATGAAAAATATATCACATTGCATAATAAAAGAACCAACTGTAAGAAAGAAAAATGGAGAGTGGGAAGACAGTGAAGAAAAATGTTGAGAGAGGAAGGAGGGAGTTGGAGAGAAAGAGATAAAGAAGCAAGAAAGAAAGGAGATCTAATTTATACTTTTGCTGTTAAATTGTACTCCTCAATATCAGTTGTTTTTATGTTGACTTATAATAAATGGCTTGGGGAAATGGTGAATTTATAAAAACCACTTCATGTGAAACAGTACTGTTTGCCCAGTTCATTTGAAATGATACTTATAACTAGACTTAAGAATAGTAAAATGGTAAATGGAAAGGGGAAAAGGCAAGCTAGTAAGTGCACTTTTCCATTTTGAAATTGGTCTTGAAATTTTTCTCTGCATTGAAAAATG
>NW_007758508.1:5827-6199 GCF_000696425.1 Galeopterus variegatus | reverse complement strand
ATATATAAACTATATATGTTATATATAGTATATATACTATATTACATAGTATATGTAACATATATAGTTATAAAATATATATAACTATATTTTGGTATAACCATATTTCATTGTATCAATTAGCACTAGATACAAATCGAGCTATAGGAAATCTGAGGTTTTTGTTTGTTTGTTTTTTAAAGAGTCATCTTTTTTTCTTGTATAAGAGGAAGCATGAGGTCGACATCAGTGCAGTGGCTTACCTCCATCAGGGACCCTAATGGTCACACAATGGCTGCTAGAGCTTTAGGCACAGCACCAGCAACCAGAGCAAGAGGAAGTGGGTGGGGGGAAGTAGTGTTGTCTCACATGTTTCTTTTACCAGAAAATCAA
>NW_007758508.1:0-230 GCF_000696425.1 Galeopterus variegatus | reverse complement strand
TAGTAAGTGCACTTTTCCATTTTGAAATTGGTCTTGAAATTTTTCTCTGCATTGAAAAATGAGACAATGTACAGTTCGGCTTCAATATCATCATTTCTTCAAATATATATTATATAGTAATAATATGATATATATAACATATATCATATATAATATGTAGTTATAAAATATATATAAACTATATATGTTATATATAGTATATATACTATATTACATAGTATATGTAACAT
>NW_007758507.1:5800-6692 GCF_000696425.1 Galeopterus variegatus | reverse complement strand
GGTGTATAGAAATGCTACTGATTTTTGTATATTGATTTTGTATCTTGCAACTTTACTGAATGTTTATCAGTTCTAAGAGGGTTTTTTTGGTCGTTCTTTAGATTTTTCTATATATTGGACCATGTCATCTGTAAACAGGGAAAATTTGTCTTCCTCTTTTCCAATTTGGACACCCTTAATTTCTTTCACTTGTTTAATTGCTCTGGCCAGAACTTCCAATACTATGTTAGATAGGAGTGGTGAGTGTGGGCAATCTTGTCTTGTTCCTGTTCTTAGAGAAAAAGCTTTAAACTTACCCCTGTTCGGGATGATGTTAGCTGTGGGTTTGTCATATATGGCTTTTATACTGTTGAGATACTTTTTCCTTCTATACCTAATTAGTTTTTATCATGAAGGGATGTTGAATTTTATCAAATATTTTTCTACATCTATTGAGGTAATCATATGGTTTCTGTCCTTCATTTTGATGTGGTATATCACGTTTATTGATTAGTATATGTTGAACCATCCTGGCATGCCTGGGATGAATCCCACTTAATTATGGTATAATTTTTTTGATGTGCTTTTGAATTCTGATTGCTAGTATTTTGCTGAGAATTTTCACATCTGTGTTCATCAAGGATATTGGCCTGTAGTCTTCTTTTTGTTGTTGTTGTGTCTGTCTGCTTTTGGTATCAGTGTGATACTGGCCGGATAGAATAAGTTTGGGAGAATGACCTTGGCTTAAATTTTTTGGAATACTTTGAGAAGAATTGGTTTTAACACAATTTCAATATAATCCAATACACAAATTATATTTAAATTTCAAACCTGTTTTAAAAGAGTAGTGAGGCAAGAGCTGGGGGCAGGCAGAGATGGTGCATGTCACACAGTTTAAGTGAATACCATGAGT
>NW_007758507.1:3393-3916 GCF_000696425.1 Galeopterus variegatus | reverse complement strand
TATCCTTGGAGGTCTTTCCAGATTGTCACATAGAGAAATTACTCGTGACCTCTCCACTTTTAAATGACTGCATATTATTTCATTGTACAAATGTACTATAATTTAAATAACCAATACTTTATTGATGGATATTTGTGTAATGTCCAAGAGTTGCTAGTGTGATGGATGCTGCAAGGAGTAGTGTTGAACTCACACCATTTTGCACATGTGCAAGTGTGTCTGTAGAATGAGTTTTCTGAAGTCCAGCTGCTGGATCAAAGGGTATATACACCCGTAATCTTGATGGAAATTGATGAAATGTCTTTCTTAAGAGGCATACCAGTTATGGCCCCTCTGGAAATATATGAGATACAAATTTCCCACAGCCACATCAACAATTTTAATTTTTAAAAGTTTTCTGAATATAGTGTCCTGTGCTTAGAAAATACTCAACATGTATTTGTGCAATTAAGTAAATAATATATAACTAGACATCTACTTTGGGAAAATAATTTTGAGACAGTTGTCTGAAATGTTTCTAAAA
>NW_007758507.1:0-432 GCF_000696425.1 Galeopterus variegatus | reverse complement strand
GGGGCTCTCTGCAGCAGCAGGACCGTTAGTCTCCACAGCCTCCCAGCCACCCACCTCAGGTGCTCAGTGAGCTTTTCCTCATTGGCTTATCCTCAATGGATGTTTCCTGAGAGCCTAGAGCATTCAGGGCTCCCCCACACTGGAGTTGGGGTCTCCTGAAGACAGGGCACATGCAGGGCCTTCATGAGCTGGGATTGCGTGAGGGAATCACAGATCCACTTCCTTCGTATGAACAGCTAATGGAAAAAGAGACTCTGTAGGGGCTGAGGCCACAGGCAGGAGGTAGAGGCCTCAGGACCCCAGCCTCCCCCACACCTGCTCCCTCATCTTGCACCATCTTGGCACCTGGAAGCCCCTGCAGGTGCTGCTGAGCCACAGACCCTGCTGGAAGTGGATGACCCACAGGAGGTCCACAGGCCAGGGGCTGGGGCC
>NW_007758506.1:5981-6692 GCF_000696425.1 Galeopterus variegatus | reverse complement strand
AGACCACCTGTGACTTCAGGATTCTACATGATTTTTAAACTTTTCCATTTACAATTTTTATTGTTTGAAAATTATCCTTGTAAAACACTTGCTAATGCAAAATATACAGTAATGCTTATATTTCAATGCTTACTAGTTTTCCCTAAACGTAATAATCCTATTTTAATAGGATTAAATAAAATAAAAATGTGACAATGTAATAAAAATGTGACATATAACTCCAGTTAGTTTGCTTGAATTTATGTTAAATACTGATAGTTGGACCATTTTTTTTTCTTGCGTCTACGTTTGCTTGAATTTATGTTAAATACTGATAGTTGGACCATTTTTTTTCTTGCGTCTATGGTCACTTTCTTGGTTTATAGCTTAGTGTACTTAGAAAATAATTCAGGACCAATAAATGATGAATTGAAGCAATCTTCTCTGAAAAGAGTTAGTTACAGTTTAAAAAATAATATTTGTACTTGCTGAAAGGATTCCAGAAAAACTCGGTATTTATGACCAACCACGATGCCATTTTGTTTGTACTTCTAAGATCTACTCCAGGCTCAGAATGTCTTACAGTGGATATTGCCACTGAAGCGCGCATGGAGATGCCCTATCGATTGTGTGGCAATGTATTCATGTCAGACGGTGACACAAATTTTTCGGTCTTCTAAAATATGTGTTTCTCCATCTTCAGCTTTTGAGAGGTTTTGCCTACAGACAGGC
>NW_007758506.1:0-281 GCF_000696425.1 Galeopterus variegatus | reverse complement strand
CGGGGGCAACACTGAGGGTTGTGATCCGTTGCCGGACACGGAAAAAAAAAAAAGACAAAAATAAAGAAATTATATTTTCTTATGAAACCATTTTAAAATCATTTATTTGGGTTCCGTGTGTACATTACAGTAAAGGGATGTTTTAAAACTTTTGATTTAAATGGATGAGGATTCCATCCTGCCATGTTCTCATGGAACAGTTGGTGATTTTCTTTCCAGTGGGGTGGTGACTTTCACTAAGAGACACAGTCCCAGGAGGATGTGCTTGGCTCAGGGCAAAT
>NW_007758505.1:6432-6692 GCF_000696425.1 Galeopterus variegatus | reverse complement strand
TGATCTAACAGTTCAAACAAAAAGATAAAGACTATGCTTACATAATGTATTTCTGGGAAATAGCCTTGGTTTCCCCTTTTCATGCTTTTGTTTGAGTCTTGTTGTAGAAATTAAATGAATATTATATTAGAGATCTGTGTCTTGTCCGGATTATCATTTTACTGATACTTTCTGGTAGCCTGGCAAAGAACTATCAAATTATTACCTAACTTGCTTCTATGCTTTTAGTGTATAATTAAATATCACACATTGTGATTTTT
>NW_007758505.1:2598-2866 GCF_000696425.1 Galeopterus variegatus | reverse complement strand
CGATACTGATCTAACTTACAGGATTCAATAACATTCAGTTTCTCTAAAAGACCATAGTACTCATACTAGGATACATATGTCCAAAAAAGCATAGGTAAAACTACTCATCACTATAATTATTTTTATCTGTTTCCCTATGTTTTTATTGGTAACACTTCTTTCACATTTAAAATTGACTTGGTTAGAACTACAAATTCTATGGTTACTTTTTCTACATTTAAGACTGTGGGACGAATGCACTCTGGAATTCTATGTCCTTCACAACTAC
>NW_007758505.1:0-840 GCF_000696425.1 Galeopterus variegatus | reverse complement strand
TTGTTGTTCTGTTCAGGTTTTCTGTTTCTTCTTGGTTCAATTTTGGCAGGTGATAGGTGACCAGGAATTTATCCATTTTCTCTAGGGTTTTAATTAATTGGCATGTAGTTGTTCATAATAATCTCTAGTAATCATTTGTATTTCTTAGGTATCAGTTGTAATGTATCCTTTTGCGTTCTGATTTTATTTCTTGGGACATTTCTCTTTTTTTCTTGGTTAATATAGCCAATGGTGTGTTAATTTGTTTATCTCTTTGCATAAACAACTTTTTGCTCAGTCATTCTTTTGTGTTATATTTTACTATTGATTTCATTTATTTCTGTTCTGACTTTTATTATTTCTTTTCTTCTACTTATTGTGGGTGTGGTTTGTTCTTCCTTTACTAGTTCCTCAAGGTGCATCAATAGGTTGTGTATTTGAAATCTTTCTATTGTATTGTTATAGGAGTTTACTGATGTAAACCTTCCTTTTACTATTGCCTTGGCTTAGTATGTTGTGTTTCTGTCTTCAATGTTTCAAGAATATTTTTTAATTTTCTTTTTAATCTCTTTTTTGACCCATTGGTCATTCAATGTTGTTTAATTTCCATGCATTTTTATAGTTTCAAAAGTTCCTTTTGTTACTGATTTCTAGTTTTATTCCATTGTGGTCACATAATATACTTGATATGATTTAGATTTTTCAAACTTGTAGAGACTTTTTTTGTGGCCTAATATATGATTAATCCTGGAGAATTCCTTGTGTGCTAATGAAAATAATGTTTATTCGGAAGTTGTCAAATGAAATGTTCTGTAAATGTCTGTTAGGTCCATATGGTCTATGGTGCAGTTCAAATCTGAT
>NW_007758504.1:6369-6692 GCF_000696425.1 Galeopterus variegatus | reverse complement strand
AGCAGACAACCTTAAGCACACAATATCCAAATCATGGGTGTTCTGGAAGGGGAGGAGAAAGGAAAAGACATTGAAAACATATACAAACAAACAACAGTGGAAAACTTTTAAGGTATAGGGAGAGAAATGGACCTTCCAAGGTATAGGGAGAGAAATGGAGGCTCAACAATCCCTAAACAGACTCAATTCAAAAATGACCTCTCTGAAACACATTATAGTCACACTGGCAAAACAGAAAGAGAGAGAATCCTAAAAGCAGCATGAGAAAAGCATCAAGTCACCTATAAGGGAGCCCCTATCAGACTAACAGCAGACTTCTCAAC
>NW_007758504.1:3900-5366 GCF_000696425.1 Galeopterus variegatus | reverse complement strand
AAAAAAGAGAGCCAAATACAATAATAGTGGGTGACCTGAACACCCCTCTCTCAGCATTGGACATATCATGCAGACAACAAATCAACAAAGAAACACAGGATTTAAACTATACTTTAGACAAAATGGACCTGGCAGATATCTACAGAATATTTCATCTAACAACTACAGAATATACATTCTTCTTATCAGCACATGGAACATTGTCCAGGATAGACCACATGTTAGGTCACAAATCAAGAGTCAACACATTTTTAAAAATCAAAATCATTCCAACCACCTTTTCAGACCACGATGGATTAAAACTAGAAATCAATAACAAGAAAAAAATCTGGAAAATATACAAATGCAGAAAAGCTAAACAACAGGCTCCTGAATGACCAATGGGTCCAAGAAGAAATTAAACAGGAAATCAAAAAATTTCTTGAAACTAATGAAAGTAAAGATACATCATACCAAAACCTGTGGGACACTGCAAAAGCAGTACTAAGAGGGAAGTTTATTGAAATAAATGCTTACATCAAAAGAATAGAAAGACTTCAAATAAATGACCTACACCTCAAAGAACTAGAAAAACAACAACAATCCAATCCTAAAAGTACTAGACAGAAAGTAGTAATTAAGATCAGAGCAGAACTAAATGAAATTAGAGACCCAAAAAATGATACAAAAGATCAATGAAACAAAAAGTTGTTTTCTTGAGCAGATAAAATAGACAAACCATTAGCTAAGTTAATAAAAAAAAAAAAATGAAAACAAAAACAAAATGAGAGAAGACCCAAATAACAAAAATCAGAAATGAAAAGGGAGACATTACAACTGATACCACAGAAATACAAAGAATCATTAGAGATTGTTATAAATAACTGTATGCCCCAAAATATGAAAACTTGGAGGAAATAGATAACTTCCTAGACACATAGAAACTACCAAGACTGAATCAGGAAGAAATAGAAAACCTGAACAGAACAATAACAAACAATGAGATTGAAGAAGTAATCAGCAATCTTAAAGAAAAGTCCATGGCCAGATGGCTTTACAGCTGAATGACATCAAATCTTTAAAGAGGAATTAATAGCAATTCTCTCAAACTATTCCAAAAAATTGAAACACAAGCCATTCTCCCAAACACATTCTATGAAGCTAGCATCACCCTGATCCCAAAACTACAAAAAGAAAGAAAGAGAAAGAAAGAAAGAAAGAAGAAAGAGAGAGAGAGAGAAAGAAAGAAAGAAAGAAAGAAAGAAAGAAAGAAAGAAAGAAAGAAAGAAAGAAAGAAAGAAAGAAAGAAAGAAAGAAAAGAAAAGAAAATTATAGACCAATATCCTGATGAACACAGATGCAAAAGTCCTCAACAAAATATCAGCAAGCAGAATACAGCAACACATAAAAATTTATACACCATGACCAAGTGGAATTCACCCCAGGGATGCAAGGATGGTTCAACATATGCAAGTCAATAAATGTGA
>NW_007758504.1:2049-3073 GCF_000696425.1 Galeopterus variegatus | reverse complement strand
TCTCAGCAAATTAGGTATATAGAAGGAAATTATCTCAACACAATAAAAGCCATATACAACAAACCAATTGCCAATATCATCCTGAATGGGATGATATTGAACAGGAACAAGACAAGATGCCCACTGTCACCACTCCTATTTAACATAGTATTGGAAGTACTAGCTAGAACAGTCAGGCAAGAGAAGGAAAAAAAGGGCATCCAGATTTGAAAGGATGAAGTCAAACTGTCCTTGTTTGCAAATGACATGATCTTATATAGAGAAAAACCTAAAGACGCAACCAAAAAACTCTTAGAGCTGATTAACAATTTCAGTAATGTTGCAGGATATAAAATCAACATCCAAAAATCAGTAGCATTTTTATATTCCAATAATGAACTACAAAAAGAGAAATTAAGAAAGCAAGCCCATTTACACAGCAATATTTGCCAAAAAAATAAAATATCTAGGAATCAATTTAACCAAAGAGGTGAAAGATCTCTACAATGAGAACTACAAAACACTATTGAAAAGAAATTAAAGAGGACACAAAAAGGTGGAAAGACATACCATGCTCTTGGATTGGGAGAAGTAACATTGTGAAAATGTCCATTCTACCCAAAGCCATCTACACGTTCAAGCAATCCTGATCAGAATACCAATACATTCTTCACAGAAATAGAAAAAGCAATCCTAACATTCATATGTAACAACAAAAGACTCTGAATAGCCAAAGCAATCCTGAGAAAAAATAAATAAATAAAGCTGGAGGCATAACACTTCCCAATTTCAAATTATATTACAAAGCTATAGTAACCCAAACAGTGTGATACTGGCATAAAAATGGACACTCAGATCAATGGAACAGAATAGAAAACCTGGGAATCAACCTACATACTGCCTCTTCAATAAATGGTGATGGTAAATTGGACATACATATGCAGAAGAATGAAACTGGACCTGTACCTCTCACCATATACCAACATCAACTCAAAATGGATTAAAGACTTAAATATAAGACCCCAAACCATAAAATTACTAAAAG
>NW_007758504.1:0-483 GCF_000696425.1 Galeopterus variegatus | reverse complement strand
AGATATTTTTCAAAGGAAGACATACAAATGGCCAACAGGTACATAGAAATTGCTCAGCATCACTAATCATCAGGGAAATGCAAATCAAAACCACTTTGAGATATCTTCTCACCCCAGTTAGACTGGCCATTATTAAGTACACCAAGAATAACACATGCTGGCAAGGATGTGGGGAAAGGGGAACTCTTCTACACTGTTGGTGGGACTGTAAATTCGCACAGCCATTATGGAAAACAGTATGGAGGTTTCTTAAACAACTACGGATAGAACTATCATATGATCCAGCAAATCCACTACTGCGTATATATTCAATGGAATGGAAATCATCATGTCGAAGGGACACCTGCACTCCCATGTTCATCACAGCTCTATTTATAATAGCCAAAAGATGGAACCAACCTAAACATCCATTGATGGACGATTGGATAAGGAAAATGTGGTATATATACACAATGGAATACTATTCAGCCATAAAAAAGAATG
>NW_007758503.1:6128-6692 GCF_000696425.1 Galeopterus variegatus | reverse complement strand
TGGAAGCGTGAGTGCCGGTCTAAGTTTGACAAGGACGGAAAGCCTTTAAACTAGAGGAGGGACAATCCCCAGCCCCGTCACCCCAAGGGGATACAAAGTCAGCGCCTCCATGCCCTACCAGGCAGCCAGTACCCCAGGCTCATTGGACTATACCTATAGTCCCTGGTTTAAGACCAAAAATGAATCTTAAAATTCAAGGCAAAGAGTTGCAATGCCTTGTTGACACGGGGGTGGATCGAACAGTTCTTAGACAGGAAGAAGTTCCTTCAAGCTGGCAGTTAGTTCCAGGCTCCCAAATTTTGGGGATAGGGGGAAAAACCCCAAAGTGGGAAACCCATGAAATCCTTCACTGGGAAGATGCTGATGGCACAAAAGGGGAAGTAAAACCTCTCATTGCTGCTGGATTGGCGGCCAACCTGTTAGACCAAGATGTTCTAGGCCAAGCAGACGCTTTCATTACCACTGACCATAAGGCCGTTTATGAAGATATCCTAGATGAGGACGAGTATCAGCAACAGTTTAATCTCCCCTGTTTTCCAAACTATAGGGGGGACCCCACTTTTT
>NW_007758503.1:0-585 GCF_000696425.1 Galeopterus variegatus | reverse complement strand
TTATCTGGTAAAGACTGTCCTTCACTATTTTGTGTCCCCAATAGTGAGGAATCTTAGTTAGTTGGTGATGTGAAGCAGAGCCCCTGATCTGGCCAGGATTTTCTGTGAGAGTGAGAGAGTGTTGTACCATCTGGAACTGGAGGATGGTGAACTGAGACAGAGGAGAATAAAATTCAACTTGCCTAGACGATGATTGATGTCTGGTGTTGCATGCAGAGACTGCAGTGGAAAGGTGGATGCCCCAAAGCATTGGATTTGAATTATCAGCTATAGAGAGGGAGGGTGGAATGTCTCACCAGGGGATTGGGGTCTGAGGTGACCAGGAGGCAAAAGCCAATTACCCTGCCCCATGCTGGGCGCCAGTTATGTTAGGTCTTAACCTGGCAAAACAAGAAACAGTGAGAATCCAAACCCAACACTTTGAGGGAGAAAGATATATTTCCAGAAAAGACTGGAGGGGAAACTGAAAAGCTCAGTTCTTACCCTGCACAGGCTAGCAAGAAGTTTTATTTGGCTCTAGAGGAGGGGGGGAAGGGATGAGGTGGCTAAATTCAGCTGTTTGTGGTTATCCTGTTTTGCACAAAG
>NW_007758502.1:2511-6692 GCF_000696425.1 Galeopterus variegatus | reverse complement strand
ATATATGTCATAGGCATTTCAAGTTTAACATGTGTATAATAAAATTATTGATTCCTATTCATCATCTATGCCAATCTTGATTTACCTTAAATCTTTTCTTTCCTAGTCATTAGGACCACAATTCACCATTTGAATTCAGTCTTAAATTATGAATCACTCTTAATTATTCTAATTATCTTGTTATACCTCACATGCAATCTACCAGTAGGTCCAGATGAACCTACATTTGTAGATATATGACAACTTCCCATCACTCCATTTGCATTTTCAAATTAATTAATTAATTTAATTAATTAATGTATAAACATTTCAAGGCAATGTCTTTTTTTTAAACGTCTTTTTGTTAACGACTCTAGTGATCTGCATTTTTCTTTCCTAAATATTTGGGGAGGAGGATTTCTTTATTCCTTGTTAATTTTGCCAGAAATTTGACAATCATACTCCTCCTTTTGAAGACCAAATTTTTCTCTCTGGTGTATCTTTGCTTTCAATCTCAATAATATCTGGTCTTATTTTTATTATTCCTTCTTTTGTAGATTATTATGTTTATTATTCTTCTAACTTTTTGAGTTGAAAAACTATTTCCTTAATTTTGCCCACTTCACCCCTAGTGTCACAATTTGTTTATAAATTTCCCCCTGAGAACTACCTTATCGCTAAGTTTTACTTCCATAGTTATTCAGTTTGACATATTTTGTAATGCTCATAATGCTATCTAATTTGACTAATGAGTTATTTTGAAGTATTTGATTTTTTCTTCTAGTTATTGATTTGAAAATTGAACTGAAGCCAGATATTTTGGAATGTATGCTACTAATTCACTGATAAATGTTGCACCTTGAATGATGGCCTAGTACATGGTCAATTTTTATAACTATTTTCTATGTCCTACAGAAAAACATACATTTATTTATTTGTAAGAACATACAAAATTCTGCATTCCTCATGTAACTGGTTTTATTCAAATATATTATATCCTTAGTATGTTTTTTTCTGCCAACTGTTTTATAAATTATCAAGAAATATTTGTTAAATTCCTCAGTATGATGGTAGCTTTTTTTCAGTGTACCTTGGATAATTCTGATCACTTTACTTATAAATTTTAAATAAAAATTTTATTTAGAATAATTTAAAATTTATAAACAAATTGCAAAGATAGTACAGAGAGTTTCCATATACCCAACACCCACTATTACCTATTATTAACATCTCACATTAATATAGCACACTGGTCATAATTAATGAATCAATATTGATACATTATTAACTAAAATGCATACTTCTAAAATATTTTGAAATTCATTTTTAATTAAAACATATTAATTGTGCCTATTTATTGGGTAAAGAGTTATATTTCAATGTATGTATGATATGCAGTTACAAAAGCAGGGCACTTAGCAAAATCATCATAAAAACTTATAATTTCTTTGTGATGAGAACATTTAATATCATCTCTTTTAGCCATTTGAAATATACAATAAATTATTGTTTATTATAGATGGCCAGCACTACTGTACACCAGTAGAAATTATTTGTCCTATCTACTTGTGATTTTGTGTCCACTAACCAACCTCTAAGTATACTCCCTTCCTTCTCCCCTTCCCAGCCTCTAGTAACCACAATTCTATGCTCTATTTCTAAAACTTTATTTTAGCTTCCATATATGACTGAGAATATGCAGTATTTATCTTTCCATGTCTAACTTATTTCACTTGACATAATATCTTCCAGGCTCATCCATGCTGCTGCAAATTACAGGATTTCATTCTTTTCCATGGTTGGGTATTATTCCATTGTGTATATACACCACATTTTATTTATCATTTCTTCTCTCTATGGACATCTAGGTTGATTCCATAACTTGAGTATTGTGAATAGTGCTGTANGTGTCACAATTTGTTTATAAATTTCCCCCTGAGAACTACCTTATCGCTAAGTTTTACTTCCTTAGTTATTCAGTTTGACATATTTTGTAATGCTCATAATGCTATCTAATTTGACCAATGAGTTATTTTGAAGTATTTGATTTTTTCTTCTAGTTATTGATTTGAAAATTGAACTGAAGCCAGATATTTTGGAATGTATGCTACTAATTCACTGATATATGTTGCACCTTGAATGATGGCCTACTACATGGTCAATTTTCATAACTATTTTCTATGTCCTACAGAAAAACATACATTTATTTATTTGTAAGAACATACAAAATTCTGCATTCCTCATGTAACTGGTTTTATTCAAATATATTATATCCTTAGTATGTTTTTTTCTGCCAACTGTTCTATAAATTATCAAGAAATATTTGTTAAATTCCTCAGTATGATGGTAGCTTTTTTTCAGTGTACCTTGGATAATTCTGATCACTTTACTTATAAATTTTAAATAAAAATTTTATTTAGAATAATTTAAAATTTATAAACAAATTGCAAAGATAGTACAGAGAGTTTCCATATACCCAACACCCACTATTACCTATTATTAACATCTCACATTAATATAGCACACTGGTCATAATTAATGAATCAATATTGATACATTATTAACTAAAATGCATACTTCTAAAATATTTTGAAATTCATTTTTAATTAAAACATATTAATTGTGCCTATTTATTGGGTAAAGAGTTATATTTCAATGTATGTATGATATGCAGTTACAAAAGCAGGGCACTTAGCAAAATCATCATAAAAACTTATAATTTCTTTGTGATGAGAACATTTAATATCATCTCTTTTAGCCATTTGAAATCTACAATAAATTATTGTTTATTATAGATGGCCAGCACTACTGTACACCAGTAGAAATTATTTGTCCTATCTACTTGTGATTTTGTGTCCACTAACCAACCTCTAAGTATACTCCCTTCCTTCTCCCCTTCCCAGCCTCTAGTAACCACAATTCTATGCTCTATTTCTAAAACTTTATTTTAGCTTCCATATATGACTGAGAATATGCAGTATTTATCTTTCCATGTCTAACTTATTTCACTGGACATAATTTCTTCCAGGCTCATCCATGCTGCTGCAAATTACAGGATTTCATTCTTTTCCATGGTTGGGTATTATTCCATTGTGTATATACACCACATTTTATTTATCATTTCTTCTCTCTATGGACATCTAGGTTGATTCCATAACTTGAGTATTGTGAATAGTGCTGTAGTAAACATTAGTGTGCCAATATCTCTTCAGTATGTTAATTTCCTGTCTTTTGGATAAATACACAATAGTAGGAATAATGGATCATATAGTAGTTTCATTTTTAGTTTTTTGAGGAACGTCTATACAGTTTTCCATGATGGTTGAACTAATTTACATTTCTACCAACAATGTATAGAGTTCCCTTTTCTCTGCACCTTTGCCAGCATTTGTTATTTTTGTCTTTTTAACAATAGCCGGTCTAGTTGGGATAAGACAATATTTCATTGTGGTTTTGACTTGCATTTCCCTGATGATTAGTGATGTTGAGCAATTTTCCATGTACCTGGTGGCCATTTCTTTGTCTTCTTTTCAGAAATGTCTGTTCAGGTCATTTGCCCATTTTTTAATTGGATCATTTATTTTTTTGGTGTCAAGTTATTTAAGTTTCTTGTATGTTCTGAATATTACTTCCTTGTCAGATAAATAGATTACAAATATTTTCTTCCATTCTTCTGGTTGCCTCTTTGCTCTATTGGTTGTTTCCTTAGCTGTGCAGAAGCTTTTTAATTTGATGTAATCCCATTTTTCTATTATTGCTTTTGTTGCCTGTGCTTTAGAAGATTCTCCATTAAATTTTTGTCCAAACCAATGCCTTGGAGTGTTTCTTCTAAGCTTTCTTCTAGTAGTTTTATAATTTCAGGTCTTACATTTAAATCTTTAATCCATTTTGAATTGATTTTGGTAAATGGTGAGAGTTGGGGTCTAGTTTCATTCTTCTACAAATGGATATCCAGTTTTCCTTGCACCCTTTATTGAAGAGGCTGTCCTTTCCCCCATATATGTTCTTTGAACCTTTGTCAAAGATCATTTAGTGGTAGATACATGGATTTATTTCTGGGTTCTCTATTCTGTTCAGTTGGTCCATGTGTTGTTTTTATGCCAGTACCATGCTGTTTTGGTTACTATAGTTTTATACTATATTTTGAAGTCATGTAGTATAATGTCTCCATCTTTATTCTTTTTGCTCAGTATTGCTGGGGC
>NW_007758502.1:0-1511 GCF_000696425.1 Galeopterus variegatus | reverse complement strand
ACATTTTGCCCATTTTTAAATTGGTTGTTGCTTTTTACTGTTGAATTTAAAGATTTTCTTGTACGTTTTGATACAAGGCTTTCATTAGATATATGTTTTTGTAAATATTTTCTCTCATTTTGTGGTTTGTTTTTTCACTGAGTTTTCTTCACAGAAGAGAAATTTTTAAGTATAATATTCAAATTAATATTATTTTTCTTTAATGAATTGTGCTTTTCATGTTGTGTCTACAACTTTTCCCTACTTTTCCTCTAGAATTTTTACAGTTTTGCATTTTATATTTAGGTACAATCCATTCTGAGTTACTTTATTAAGCGGGTCATGTCTGTGTCTAGGTTTACTTTTGCATAGGGATGTCCAGTTGTTCAGATTCCTTGTTGAAAAGACTGTTCTTTCTTAATTGAATTGTCTTTGTTCTTTTATCAAGGATCAGTTGACTATTTTTGTAGTTCTATTTAAGGTCTCTCTATTCTGTTAAATTAATCTACATGTCTATCCTATCACCAGTACCATGCTCTCTTGTTTACTGCAGCTTTATAGTATATTTAGAAACTGGTTAGTGTGAATCCTCTAGCCACTTTCTTCTTTCTCCTCCTACTCCTCTTCTTTTCCTTCTTCAGTATCTCATTGATTATTTTAGATCATTTGCCGTTACATTTAAAACTTAAGACGAGTTTTTCCATATTTACAAACTGTTTTCTTAGAATTTTTATTTGAGATCTAAAAATTACTAAATCTATCACTGAATCTACAGATCATGTTGAGAAGAAGTGGCATCTTTATAATGTTGAGTCTTCCATTCTGTGTACATAAAGTATCTCTTCACTTATATAGATCCTGTATTTCTTTTATCAGTGTTTCATAGTTTTCCATATATAAACCTTATACTTACATTGCCAGATATATACCAAAGTATTTGATTTTTGTGTGAATTATTGTAAAATATATATATTTTTTAAATACCAATTATTCATTGTTGGTATATAGTAAATCAATTGATTTTTGTATATTAACTTTGTATCTTGTGACATTGCTATACTTGTTTATTACTTCCAGGAGATCGTGTGTTGATCTATTGGAATTTTCTACATAGACAATCATGTCTCCTGAGAATAAAGAAAGCTCTGCTTCTTTGCAACCTTTTGGCTTTTATTTATTTTTCTTGTCTAATTCACTATCTAGAACTTTCAGTATGATGTCAAATAAAAATGGCAAAGGAGGTATTTTTTCCTTTTTTCCTATCTTATGAGAAGTGTCCAGTCCTTGAATATTAAGCATGACATTAGCTGTAGGTCTTTTGTAATGTTCTTTATCAGGTTACAGAAGTTTCCTATGATTCTTAGTTTGCTGAGAGTTTTTATTATGAATGAGTGTTAAATTTTATGGAATGCCCTTTCTTCATCAGTTGATATAATCATATAATTTTCTTCTGTAGCCTGTTGATGTTGTAGATTATACTGATTTTTAAATGTTGAACAAGGCTTGCATAGGTTAAATAAATCCCACTTAGT
>NW_007758501.1:6309-6693 GCF_000696425.1 Galeopterus variegatus | reverse complement strand
TCCCTGTGGAGCCAAGTCTCAGAGCCAGAGTTAGTGAGGAGTTTGGAGAACACATAAAGAGATGTGTCCTGGGGAGGCCTCAGTGAAGGCAAGGGGCAGACAGCTGAGGAGACAATGAGGAAGATATTTAGGAAACAGGATCTACCAAAGACATATTTGGGCAGTTCATGTTTCTTTAGAAATATTAGAGGACGGACTTAATGCTCAGGTTTCCTGCTTGGGAAATTGGAAGGATAGAGATGTCATTAACTGAATAAGAAAGAATAATCAGGGGAAGAAGGTTTTGGAGGAAAGATAGTAAGTTCAGATTTAAATACATAAAGATCCGGGCCGGCCCGGTGGCGCACTGGATAGTGCGCCGCTTGGGAAGCGCGGCAGCGCTCC
>NW_007758501.1:0-685 GCF_000696425.1 Galeopterus variegatus | reverse complement strand
TATTATTTACTAGGTAAAGAGTATTATTTACTAGGTACTCAATATTTGTCAACAACTGAGAGAGATGCTGAGGATGCAGAACTGGGTAGATACAGCCTCCATCCTGGAGAAAAATAATCTGAGGAAGAGACTGTACTACACATCACCGAATGCAAATGAGGTTGCAACTTAAGAGCTTGTTTACAATGATTAGACACTATGGGAGAAACTTGAAATTAGTGTTTCAACAGAGAGAATTTTTTTTAATATGAAAGTTATATAACTCTTACTTTCAATTTGAAAAATATAAAGAAAAATTAAAATTCAGCTGTTCTAACACAACTGTTGTCTATTATTATTTTATTCCAATCTATTTTCAGATGAATGATTACACATAGTTATAATCATAGGACATACATGTGTAAAATTTGGTTTCTTCCTCTCCTCTTTATTTCACATAAGCTTAATTTCATGTTGTTACTTGACATCCCTAACAATAATTGTAAAGAGCTGTATTAAAAAAAGATGACAGATATATCTACTGAAGGAAAATTTGTGTGGATATAGAATTTGTAGTTGAAAGTGCCACCTCTTTCTGGCTCCCATGGTTTCTAATGAGACATCTGTTGTCATTCAAATTGCATACCTCCTATAGCAATGCGTTATTTCTCTCTGGCTGCTTTTGATTTTATTTTTTAGGTTTTGC
>NW_007758500.1:1300-6693 GCF_000696425.1 Galeopterus variegatus | reverse complement strand
GTACTTTTCTAATTGAAGTTTATTTCTTTGTGTGTGTTCAAGAAAAGCCAGGGTCTACCACCCTTGGGCTGAAGTTTCATGGGAGGGCTGCCATGCAGAGATGAGTACTAGACAGCTCTGAAATGGTCTGCAAAGGTTCGAGTATTTACTATGTGGACTTTTCCAGAAAAAGTTTACTGGCCATCGCTTTAACCAAACATCAAAGCTTAGGTCACCTGTTTCTTCTTTTTTGAAATCTAGACTCTTTACTTTCCCCCACATTCCTACAGCACTTATTTTCTTCCTCTACACCTCACTTTCCTCCCCAAACACCCTTCACATCTACAAATCCACCTTTGGAGAATATTGAGTCATGAAATCATGGGTCTGCTAACAACCTATTTAGATGAACTACATTTTCCCTGGAAGGTACTACTGGTGGTTATAAACAGCCAAGTTAGGTAGATTTTAAAACTTAATTTGTTTTTAAAATTGTATTTATGCATAAAGTAATTTTTCACACTGGACTATACCTCTCAGTGCTTGAAACAGGCCTAGATCACTTCCATTTTGTAAGGGTATGCATATATTAGTAAATGCTAAATAGAGATTTAAAATGGTGTAATATTTGGATTTTTCTCAGATGAATGCTTTTAATGCCCTGAAATTACACTATGATTCTGTTAACACAATATAACATCAGGATTAAAAAAATATGAATCCATAGCACACCAGAATTGATTGGTCTGAATTTCAAACCATTAGCATCGTATGATGAATGACTTCTTTATTCAATTCCTTCCGTGTTAGCTAGTTATATGAGAGCCTGACAATTTATAGGTAACTAATAAATAGGTAAACTAAGGAAGAAGATTTTTGTTGTTCTTCCATCTTCAAGTGAAACATTTTGCAGTAAATAGAGAGCAAGAAGGAGGATGAGTAGTTTACGAGACCTTTCCAGGGTGGGGAAGAATGAAGAAGTTTGAGGAGCGTGTTGATTAATGTTCTTGTCATTCAACAGGCGACTCGGCGGTGTGCTGAGTACAAACAGTGCCACCACCACAGCGTCCGCCTCTGCGACTGCTCCTGTCAAGAAAAAGAGGTAGGATGGGCTCCTTGGCTCTGCCTCTGGCTGATGTCCTGTGAAGGGCTGTTCTCCATTAATTTCTGAGCCAATTCATCCAGCCAGCCTCCCAGGCAGCGTTCAGAAGCTTCCTACTTGTGCCCCGCTTTCCTTCCCAGGAGTCCTGGGCTCAAGCTTCAGTCCTTTCCCCCAATCTCTTTTCAAATACGTGATCTTCTCTCCAGTGCCCTTACGGCCTTGAATTTCTAGGTAATGTTTTTGATGACGGAGCTCAGATGTTAAATGGCGGTTTGTTTCAGGTCACATATTCTATAGGGTCCTACTGCAGGGAATGCCTTAGACTGAAATAATGACTGAGGTATGGTTATATGTTGCCACGCTCCTAAAACAAGCTGCACCTGTAGCTGCTGCCTCTGCTCTGTAGATTGGGCTGATCCTCCTTCCAAGTACAGAGTCAAAGGCCCTATCTGGAGACGTGTGTGTGTGTGTGTGTGTGTGTGTGTGTGTGTGTGTGTGTGTGTGTGTGTGTGATTACTGCCTCCTCCTCTGACCTCCCCTGTGTGGCCTCCCAGCTCCGCCTGTGATGAATTTCATGTCTCTAGGACGCATGAAGGAGTAGAGGCTCAGGGTGGCAGAACATTCTTCATGAGACAGAGCCTGATGATGGAAGAGATTTTCATATGGTGAAGAGACACAGTGCCAGTGAATCATGATGCAAGTGGAAAACAAGCATTCATAAACACCACTTTAATTTTCCTCTTTTCTTGTCCAGCACCTAGGACCATGCCTGGTCTAGGGTTGGTGCTTGGTGTTTGTTGATAGACTGGCTGACTTTACTGTGGTGCTGTTGTAGTCCTCCTGGAGAGAAATGACTGACTGTCTTTATTTTTCCTGCAGTCGGGATTCTGTTTGTATCTGCAGAGACTCAGAAAATGTGATTCATTTTCCTTTGAACCCAAATTTCACATCCCCTTGACCCTTTGTTAAAAACTTATTCCTAAGGTTGGAAGAGAAATTAAAGGTCAGTTGGTTCAATCTCCTAAAGGAATCTTACCTCTGACAGATCAGGTGTAATTCGGGACCACTGGTGGCAGCAGTAAGACTCTCACATTTTGTGATACACTTGGGCCTAGCTCTATTGGGTAGGTAACATCTACTCCTTTCACTGAGCTGAAATCTGCCTTGATTGACTCCTACCTGATGCTAGTTCAGTCCTGTGGCTTCAAGAATTTAAAGCCAGATCTCCTGTCCTCTTTATCCCAGCCTTTCCTTCTCTAGTCTGTTTCATTTTCCTCTGAACATCTTCATTTTTGGTCCGTATCTTAGTCTTTTTCACAGAGCCCTTAGCTATGTCCTTAAAATTATGTCTTAGTAACATGAAGACATCTTTCTAATTACATGTATATATATGTATTTATACATAAATATGCATACCTATACAGTCGTTCCTCCATATCTGTGGGGCATTGGTTCCAGGACCCCCAAAGATAGCAAAATTCCTGAATATTTATGTCCCTTACATAAAATGGCATATAGTATTTGCATATAACCTATGCATGTTCTCCCATATACTTTAACTCACCTCTAGATTATTTGTAGTACCAAGTACAATTTCTACACATCATTTCATTTGGGTGTATTCAATATAGTACTTAGCATGCTTCAAATTCAAATTTTGCCTTTTGGAACTTTGTGGAATTCTTTTTTTCTAAATAGTTTTGATCCATGGTTGGTTGAATCCATGGGTGCAAAACCCACAGATATGGAGGGAAGACTGTATCTACATACCTATATATACAAAATTGAGGTTTGCATTGCTTTGGTGTTTGTTTTCAACATTCTTACTTCACAGAGTTTTCTATCCCACAGTTTTTTTATACTTGGAGTTGAGCATAAGATTGTTGTCATTTCTATTCTAAAATACAAGGGTCTTCAAAAAGTTCACAGATTTGTATTATGTTTCAATTCCATTTTCCACAAACTTTTTGAAGTACCTTGTAGTTTAGATATGCAGAAAAAGAGAGAATAATGTGATAGATACCCACAAAGCTACTAAAGAAATGTCCACATTGTTGAGCGTCCAAGGGAATGAGAAAAAGAGTTTACTTGGGGGAGCAGACAGCCTGGAATATAGACAGTGACTCCTCATTTCACTTAGTGTTCACTAGTGTTCACACAAGGCCTTCTGTGAAAGTAATCTCATTGCCTTCTTAACTGTCAAATTATTTTCAGTTTTTCCTGATAGATACATGGGTGGGATCAGTCTTTTAAGCACCATGTTTTTAACTGATGCTATTTCTTAACAGACAGTCCTGGTTCCCACCGCCCCCTCCAGGTTATATTGCCACCCCAAGCACAGGAGCCAGCAGAAGGTAAGAAAAGGTGTCGGATGTAATTGCTATGCCATTGGGTGGAAGAATGTCAATTTGGATATTAACAACATGTAATTGTGGATGCTTTGGAATAAATTGGAGATAATTTTGTGAACAAGACAGTGCCCAGTGGGAGTGAGGTCAGGGCTACAAGTGCCCGTGTTAAGAAATATGACAAGCTACAGGGAGTATGTAGAGGGCTGTATTAGTTTGCTAGAGCTACTGTAACAAGGTGCCATAGGCTGGGTGGCTTACAAAACAGGAACTTATTGCCTCACAGTTCTGGAGGCTAGAAGTCCAAGGTCAAGGTGTGAGCAGGGTTGTTTCCTTCTGAGGGCTGTGAGAGGCAGTCTGTTCCATGTTCTCTCCTCACTTCTGGATATTGTTCAAAACATGGAGCCTACATTCATGCCTTTAAAGAAGCATGTTCTACTAGTGTAGAACTCCTATAATTTATATCATCGCTAACACAGAAAAGAAAAATAGGTCTTTGATTTGGTTTGGCTTTCAGATATCCAAAAACATATTTATGTTTCAACGTCTAAAAGATCTTCACCAAATATTTCCACATTTCAATGGGATTTGTTATCCCAATTCCAACCATTAGAAGACAGAGTGTTATTAAACTATGTACTTAACATTAGATTGGTTTGTTTTCTAAAAGTTTCATCTACCTTGCAGACTTCTAATGTCTCTTTCATTTCCAAATAATGGAGATAATTGGAAATAAATGTCCTTTATTATAATTTAGGTTGGATCTATAAGGATGTAAATGAACTTCAGTTGGTCAATAGACCCAAAGAGCTTAAGTTGCTTTTTTCACACCCATCATTGCATTCGTCTTTATATATATATATTTCTAAATCAAATTATTAAACATGTCGAACAATCACAACTTGGAATCATATCCACCTTCTGTTAAAATGTTTTCTTTTTAAACCTGCCCATCTACAGGTGACTTCCAATTATATAAACTGCCAAGTATGAATTGTACTTCCAGTTAAAAATGTTCTTTCCCTTCAGGCTGTTATCAGCTATTTTTCTTTGGGTGAAACCTTTTATGGAGCTACCTAAGTAGAAAAAATGTTAACTGGGAGTCCTGCTAGTTACAATTTTTTTCTGACTATTGTAAAATCCATCCAATTTCATCTTTTTTTTTTTTTCCCTTTTTTTGCCTTTTTTTTCGTGACCGGCAACAGATCACAACCCTCAGTGTCGCGTCCGCACCTTGCTCAGCCAGTGAGCGGGAACCGGTCTGTATGTGGGATCCGAACCCTCGGCGGGAGCGCCACTGCGCTCCCAAGCGGTGCACTGTAGCAGTGCACCACCGGGCCAGCCCCAATTTCATCTTGATAGATAATAACTGATACTTTTCTTAGAAATATGTATTACTTATTTCCAGAATAGCTTCTTATTTTCATCCTCCATTCATGATTCCAATATTAATTTAAATTATCATTATAATAACCAACTGGTTATATAACTGTGTAAAAATATAGAATGATTATTCATGAGTTAACATCTCATGCTTTCAATGCCTGTTGAGCTTTTAGAAGTGACAGTGCTTGGCTCTCTGCCATTATCATTTATGCATTGCTGGATGTGATTTACATGGAAGATAAAATGAGTTACAATGCTCCTACCTCCGATTCCTGGCTCAGATCCATAGTACTGCAACTAAAGGAAAAGAGGAGATGATTGGGCTAGGTTGATCAGTTTAGATATCCATTCCTTTTTAAGAGTAATGGATTATTAATACAATGGCTAAACTGAAAGACTTTTCTTTGAGGATCAGAGATAATGTCATGCCAAGCTTTCAGGGAAAGAAGAGAATAATAACAATATAGCAATGCCTTTGATTTCTAAAGTGCTTTTCTTTGAAAGAGCTCAAAGTACAGCTTCTGTTGCTTACCTTTAATGCCAGTGCACTACCAGGGCTGAGAAATAGCCTTTTTTAG
>NW_007758500.1:0-897 GCF_000696425.1 Galeopterus variegatus | reverse complement strand
GCTTCTGTTGCTTACCTTTAATGCCAGTGCACTACCAGGGCTGAGAAATAGCCTTTTTTAGTAAATGCTGAAAAATAGAAGCAATTATTAAATGATGAAAGGGAGTAAAGTCTTCAAAAAGAGATCTTTGTCCTCAGAGGAGCCTAGAGGAAATGAAAATAGGTCAAAAACAGATAAAAAAAATGGGGGACTATGATTTTTAACACTAGCTAATAGCTCAGGGCTAAACTTATTTCCCTCTGTTCTTCACTAATACACTGCTACCCCTCTCTTCTTTCTCTCCCCTCCCATCTTTAAAAACCTTCCCCTTAATACTGACACCCTTACTCACTTTTCTGTTTTTTATTTTGTGAGTCTTTATTTTTTCACTGCCTAATCTTTTCCTGAAATTTCACTTTCTCTTTTTCTGTGTGGCATACTTGAAAAGACCACCAGACTTCCCAGTCATTCCAGGGATGAGTCCTTTTCCTGGGCTTTCTTCTCTTGACTCTGTAGCCTTTAACACCACAGATCCTCTCATTCCTCATTTGTTCCTTTCCTGTCTTATATACTGTGGAAGAAATCAAATTTAGCTGTGTTTGAATGGAAAACTTATGTTGGTATTGTGTTTGGATTAAAATGTGTTGGTATTGTGTTCAGATTACAATGTAAACTGCACTTAAAGGGTCTCAAGCTTTCTTATCCACAGAAGAACTCGTGATCTCATATCTTTATCTGTATGTATATCTATGCCTATGACTATGTGTCTATCTTTACATCTGCATCTATGTCTATCTATAACTATATCTATATCTACATGTAATTCTTTCTCTATATGTAATTAACAAGAGGCTGGTGAGGTCAACTAGAGCTTAAATGAGAAAACTGATTTTTCTAAAATAATCACTTTTTTTTTTT
>NW_007758499.1:5392-6693 GCF_000696425.1 Galeopterus variegatus | reverse complement strand
TCTTTCAAAGGAACAAAAAAATTTCCATCACCAAACTGGAGCAGTTAGTACCTTTAAGGAAAAGACAGATTTGGGGGAAAAACTTTTCCGTTGTATAACATATACTAAAACTTTCAGTGTAGACAGCGTGCAAGGTGATTATGACTACAGTCTCTGAAGCCATACTGCCTTGGATTAAGCCATACTGCCTGGCTTTACCACTGATAGGTGTGGGAGCATTTCTTCACCTGCAACATGTAATAATGATACTACTTTGCTGCGGCAAAGTCTTCTGTTTCACAATATCCATTTTACTTCCTTTCTTTTAGTAGCAGAAACCTGTGAGTTTCAGATAGTTAAATGCACATCCACAGAGTTAAATTTCCAGCCTCCCTTGCAACAAGGTGTGGTCATGAGTCCGAATTCAGATCAATAGTATATGAGGATAATATGCATATTTTCTAGGTCTCCTCTTAAAGACAAGTAGTTTGCCTCATTTCTCTGTTTGTCCCTTATTGCTAGTTATTGATTGGCAGTAACTGAAGCTGCCTATTGATGGATGATGGAGCCATTACAAGGGTCTGGATTCCTGAGTGATGACACAGAGCAGAGCCTATATTCCCACCATGAACTGTTGAATAAGGAAAACACACTTCTATCTTGCCTAGGCACTGTAATTTTGTTCTCTTTCTTTTAGTAACCTAGTGTGGCGTAATCCTGCCAATGGCGCCAATAGTAGAGCTTGGGCTAAGGTCTGGAGCTCACAGACCCCTCGAGCCCATTCACCGACCTTTCACATGCAGGTCTATGAGCTAGGAAACCAGCAAAAAGGTCCTTGGAGACTTGGTTGAAGTAGGAATAGTCTTTATTCAGCACATACATGTCTAAGAGCTAACAGTCTACACAGAGAAACTCAGAAACTCAACTGCTATGGGCAAAGTCCACAGAAAAACTGAAACTGTGAAGCTGCCAGCAGAGTAAACATGCTGTATTGTTAGATGCTTAGACGCCAGCTCTGCCAGCCAGTTGTGCTTCACAAACTCAAGAGCACACAAAAGCAATTAACTAGAAGGAAACATGAGTGCACATGCACACTAACTCCACCCACATACAACTTGTTTACAAGAAATGTCAAGGGAGCCTGACTAAATTATCCTATTTTCCCCACACTAGCCTATGCTTGTGCCATAACTGATATTCTATTTTATAATAGTATGATTAGAATAAATGAAATAATATGTACAAAGTTTGTGGAACCATACATGGCAAATACTAAATTCTATGGAATTGTTCACTAATATTTATTTGATTATTGTTATCAA
>NW_007758499.1:0-1121 GCF_000696425.1 Galeopterus variegatus | reverse complement strand
GATCACAGTAACTCATGGTTCAAAAACTTATAAATAAAATATAAGTTCTTTACTCACCCTCTCCACCATGTCCAACATACATAACACAAAGGATGAAACAAGGATAGATAATAGTAAAAATTCCCATTCTGAAAAAGGAAAATCAGAAAAACTAAGCAGTTACAGAACTCATAACGTAAAGAAACTACTATGGGGTTCAATGTGGTGAACCCTGGAGAGAGGAAAGATACCTTGACTAGATCCAGATTCTACTCCATGATCCATTGTTCTCTCACTGTCTCTCATTCTGTCTCAATTTATTCAACTGTGGCTGCCTTGAGGTTGTCTGAGGTTTGGGTATGAAAGGAACACATTTATTTTTACTTGTTTTTATGCATGCTATAGGGCTCAGTCCCCATTTTTAAACTGAGAGTTCTTCAGGGTCCTTTTCTTCTCAAAGCATTTTTCACTTTTTTCTCCTAGCATCTGGGGTTCATTAATAAATGTCTCTCTTAATAAGTTGAAGCTCTTAATCTCAAGAATATTGCATTCTCTTGAAACTGTCCATGGAAACCAGCCAATTCCTGCCCAAGCCTGCCTTTTTCTGGCAATGCCCTGCTAAAAATTGCAAGTTGCCAGTTCATAATAACCCCCTGGGTTTTCCAACCTCTTTGCATAGAGCTATAGTCTTGAGGAATAAACTGTCTTCCTAGTTCTCACAGACACAATTTTACCAAATATTTTACCACAGTGTGATATGGGTCACCACATTTCCAGGCTGCTATATATATTTGTTTACCAACCACTGCATGACCACTAAGCGGATGCAATGCATGTCAGCACTTTCACACTTTTTAAATTACAGCTGCACCCTACTTTAAGTTGTCAATATGGTTACAATAATTAGGGCTTGCTAACTTCTAACCTTTAGTAAATTCCAAACTTTTAGTTTCTGGTACATTAGAAGTTTGTTTCTTTCTCACTTAGTTCTGGTGGGGACTGAGGGCAATGGGACCCCTTTTTTTGTAGTAGTAAAGAGAGGCCAGGAAGCAGTTTGAACTCAACTCCTCTGAAACAGTGTTTTAAGGACTAGGGTAAGAGGGAAATCATAGGCCATCTGCTTTTGCTAATTTGCTT
Source organism: Galeopterus variegatus (assembly GCF_000696425.1). NCBI lineage: Eukaryota > Metazoa > Chordata > Mammalia > Dermoptera > Cynocephalidae > Galeopterus > Galeopterus variegatus. The sequence goes on along the minus strand of NW_007758499.1, from coordinate 5 downwards.
TATTC
>NW_007758498.1:5748-6693 GCF_000696425.1 Galeopterus variegatus | reverse complement strand
TTAATATCCAGAATACACAAATAACTCAAACAACTCAATAATAAACAAACAAACAAACAAACAAACAATCCAATTAAAAAGTGGGCAAAGGAACTGAATAGACATTTTTTGAAAGAAAACATAGAAATGGTCAATAGGCATATGAAAATAATGCTGAATATTGCTAATCATCAGATAAATGCAAATCAAAGCCACAATGAGATATCATCTCACTTCAGTTGGAATGATAATTATCAGAAAGATCGAAAATAAAAAAATGCTGGTGAATGTGTGGAGAAAAGGAAACTCTCATACATTGCTGGTGGGAATGTAAATGAGTACAGCCACTGTGGAAAACAGTATGAAGATTTCTAAGATAACTGCAGATAGAACTACTGTACAATCCAGCAGCCCTGTTCTAAGTATATATCCAAAGGAATGGAAATCAACAAGTCCAAGGGACACCTACATTCCCATGTCAATACTGCAGTCCTATTCACAATAGCCAAGAATGGGACCAACCTAAATGTCTTTCCACAGATGACTGGATAAGGAAAGTGTGTTATATTTACACACACACATACACACACACAATGGAATATGACTCAGCCATAAAAAAAAGAATGAAATTCTGTTATTTGCAGCAACATGGATGAGCTTGAAGAAAATTATGGTAAGTGAAATAAGCCAGACGTGGAGAGAGAAATACCACATATACTACATGTTTTCACTCATAAGCAGAAACTAAAAACATTAATATCATAGGAGTAGAGAGTAGAATAGAGGTTACTCTAGAATGGTGGATGGAAGGGGAATGGGAAGCGGGGATTGTAGTCAGTGAATACAAAATAGTAGAAAAATTGAAGGAATGGGATCTAAGGTTCATAGTAATATAAATAGACTGCGGCTAACAACAGAGTATTATGTATCTTTGAATACCTAGTCAAGATGAAGTTGAATATTCCT
>NW_007758498.1:0-1560 GCF_000696425.1 Galeopterus variegatus | reverse complement strand
GCTGGCATCCATAGAAAAATGTGAATGAACCAAACACCCAAGTTTTCTAGAAAAGATACTCATTACAGGGCAATCTTCTTGCTAACTTAGGAAAACAAGTATAAAAGAACCATTTTCTGTACCATCTATTAAGGAAAAAATATGCCATAACTTTCATATTATAGTGATAATCTTTTATATTTTGCTTATTGATTGTGTCCTTTTTCAAACTGGGGAAGGGTTCCCTATGAGAACCTCAGTGGCTAACGGATTATTGTAAGTAAATCTCAAGATGTAACAGGAGTGATAATGGAAAAATAATATTCTGTTGGAAGTGTCTGGAGGTTCTGCTATGTGAGATATAATTGGACAGGCCTAGCAACCCAGTATACCAATTTCTGAATCAAGATTGTTAGTTATAAAAAACATGGACACTCCAAATCCATCTTGGGAGTTCAATCAATGACAACAGGAGGTAAGGATACAGAAAATCATCTTAATTTAAAAAGTTCCACTAGTAATAACTACTTCTGAGTGAGAAAGAAAGCCCCATAATATTCATTATTTGACTACTTTGGTTTGTAGATTTTATTTTTTAAGAACAAAGCATTAGGGTGCTGTTGATTTGAAGTATTTACTTTCTTGAGTTTTTATTATTAAATCCCTTCAACTTTTAGATGTATACTTTTTAGAGGCAATTTGAAAATTAATCTAGAAAAAAATAAACTCAAGACTTTTGTAACAAATATGCTTGTGTTTAAATATAAGTAAATATGAAGCATAATTATATTCTAAATAATAAATAATAATTTTGGCCCCAAACCATAATTTTTAATTTATATGTACATCAAATTAATATTTTTAAGTTTTTTGAACATATTTTCTCATAGGCTATACAAAAAATTTTCTTTACCAAATACTATATAATTTCACAAAAATATAACTCATCTCACCTTACACACACGCATGAATAACTGAGTTCATAATTTAAAACTACAATAAATCTGTATAGTTCTAGCCGACACAAAACTTATAAAAACATAATTATTTACCAACACACTCAGAATCTCTACAAAATGATGCAATGATCATCAAGAGTGGGCATTTCCTAGTTTGAGAATGAGAGCCTGGGATCTAATATTCCTAACTTAAAATACACCCTTACACTCAGTGAATTTCTCTATCTATAAGCAATGACCTTTTTCTCTATATTGCCCACTCTCCTGTGGCATAGTGTGAAGTGGTTAGAAAAGAAATGGCAATACCAATTCACAACCCTGGAACCCAACTGGGATCAGCTGCTAAAGATATTTCTGATCAAAAATGAAGAAATAAACTGCATCAGTGGGGCTTTTCAGCTTTAACAGCAGGAAACCTCTTCATTTCTAAATCTGCAATATCCACAAAAGTAATTGTCCTGCAATACTGCTCAGACTGAAAATGTGGCTTTAGCAATAAAACATATTGCATCCTCATGATTTTGTCTTTTTCTCTAGAATAAAGAGTCATCCTATACATTTACTTCCATGTAGGCCTATGGAGTTTCAATTAACAGAAAATGCTAAACATGATGGTGTCCCT
>NW_007758497.1:6319-6693 GCF_000696425.1 Galeopterus variegatus | reverse complement strand
ACAGGAAAACCTAGCAGGCAGCTGCCTGCAGTGCCAGCTCACCCTCTGCAGGAAGCACTGGAGCTAAGGATTAAGGAGCAGCCAGATTTCAAGTCTCCTTTGCTCTCCTTCACCCTCAGACAGAACCAAGGCCTGTCTTTTCCTTCTTGGGGCACGTCCCTCATCCTTCCCACTGCTGCTCAGGCCTGCCTGCTACCCTCTTCACTGGCCAGGCTAACTTCACTCCTTCCCCACCAACACCATTCCGTAAGGTGCCTTCTCTTAGGACCTGAGACAGGAATCTGCTCATGTCCTTCCCTTGCTCAAGAACCTACTGTGGCTCCCCATTCCCTACAGAAGTAAACCCACAATCCTTTGCCTGGCACTCAAGACCC
>NW_007758497.1:0-2018 GCF_000696425.1 Galeopterus variegatus | reverse complement strand
AAAACAAATCCTACTGAGCTTGAGCTATGGATCTTCCACACCAAAACGTCCTATGAATTCCCAGACATACAGAACTGGCACTCAGAACAGAAAGGAATGTGGGAGTCAACCATGCATTGAAGGTGACAGAAGCCAAAGGTGAGATCACTAGGGAGATGATGGAATGAGAAGAGGCCCCAGGACAAATTCCAGAGAAACTGCAGAAGTTGATGGTCAGGTATCAGAACAGGGAACCTCTCTCTGGCCACTCCTACAACCTCTGTTTGCCCTCTCCAGTGATGGCACTCACTGTTTCCTGATGCAGTCCACACGATTTTGGGAGCAGCTCTTGGTGGAAAGCTCTACCTTATACTGAACCAAAATTTGTCTCACAGCACTACCCCACATCGGTTCTCATTTGACCCCTTGCACCAAGCAGAACAAATCTGCCCCATTCCTTGCAACAGCCCTGCAAGTATTTGTTATTCCTTGACAAGGTCACCATTGGGCAATCATGTTACATTGTTCATCAAAATAACCCAAAATAATATACCACCAAATATGTAGCCAACGATCAGAAATCATTTGCACTCATTGCTACTAATCTGTGTCTCTGCAATCCCCTTCTGAGGGGGTTGAGGGTGGGGTGGAGCTTGATAGGATGCTTCATTTGTTACTACTACATTTCACCCAGTTAAGCTGAGTCCATCCACCCAACTGTCATAATCTTTTTTTAAAAAATTATGGTAAAATACACATAACACAAAGTTTACCACTTAACCATGTTTGACTGTACAATTCAGTAGCATTAAGTATATTCATAACCCAACTGTCATAATCTTTTTTTAAAAAATTATGGTAAAATACACATAACACAAAGTTTACCATTTAACCATGTTTGACTGTACAATTCAGTAGCATTAAGTATATTCATAACGTTGTGTGGTCATGTCATGATCTTTTGAAATACTGTTTTGACAGTTCCTGGTACATAGAAGATGCTCAATAACTTTTTGGTAGATAAGAAAGAATGGATGAATGTCATCCAAAAAGGTTGCTCTCCTCTCCATGCTCTGTGTCCTGTGTCATCAAGGCCCTCCGGGAGAGGACAGGAATAGAAAAGCCCCACAGCACTGTCTGTCCCTGGACCAAGGGCCATCCACTATTCAGCATTATGGGGTTATGAGAGTTCCTACCTGTGCTGCCACTCAGCTCCCATCTATCCATCTCATCCCCAAGGCTGTCATGAAATGCGTCACTGCTTCTGGCTGGGGACTGATCAAATAGAGAAGAACAGTAAAAGAGTCTCATTGGCAAACCCTCAGTAAAGCTAGGCTGGCTGCCACTGGTGGACTCTTTTTCAAGTGCTCATTTGGTAACTGGTTCCAGGACTTTGTCAGGGATTAATGACAAGATCACCAATCTGTTGTTCCCATAATCTACCTTCTCCTCCATAAAACTGGTTATTTGTCCATCTCAAATCTTCCAGCATTTATTTGTTCATATATTCATTCAACAAATGCTTATTCAGCATCTATGTAGCAGGCATTGTGCTATGCACTACAAATAGAGATGAAGAGACAGACATATAAAAATACAATTATAAATGTTCTTAAGTTGGATGGTTTATTATCATAAAAGTTACGCATGTTACATATATTGTTTTGTTTATATCAAAGAATAATAATAATGAAAGCCAGTATTACTGAAAGGCTGCTACACACCAAGCTCTTTTCTAAGTGCTCTCATACATATTAACTCCTTTAAGCCTTCTGACTATTCTATAAAGTAGGTGCTATTATTATCCCATTTCACAGATGAGCAAATTCAGGGATAGAGAGATTTAATAACTTGCCCAAGGTTACAGAGCTGCTAAGTGGCACACATATTTATTTGTTTGTTTGTTTATATTTTTATTTATAGTTATATTTTTTATTTTATTTTATTTTTTAAAAAAGATGACTGGTGGGCCGGCCCATGGCTCACTCGGGAGAGTGTGGTGCTTATAACACCAAGGCCCCGGGTTCGGATCCCATATA
>NW_007758496.1:5820-6693 GCF_000696425.1 Galeopterus variegatus | reverse complement strand
AAAAAAAGTTAAGCTAAAACAGTAATTGTGGTATAATAATTAAAGGATAATGAAAAACACAAATTAGAGAGATCTTGGAGGCTGTGTCTTCCATTGCAGGCCCAGAGGCCTAGGGAGACAGAATGGTCTTGGAGAACAGACCCAGGGCACCCTTCACAGGCTCGCTGCCCAGGTCCACCTCAGGATGCTGCTCCCCACACCAGCACCCTAGCTGCTTTGGCTGCTCCACCTGTAGGTAAATTGGCCCCAGGTGTGGCTGGACCCTCAGCTTTAGAAAATACAAATCAGAAGCCTTGGCAGTGTCCATGTGGTGTTAGGTCTGCAGGCTCACAAAGTGCTAAAGCTGTGGAGGCTTGGAAGCCTACACCATGATTTCAAAGGATGTATGGAAAATCCTGGTAGCCCAGGAAGAGATCTGTCACAGGAGCAGATTCAACACATAGAGTTTTTCTAGAGCAATGCCAAGAGGAAATGTAGGGTTGGAGTTGCAGCAGAAAAACCTCACCAAGGCCATGCCTAGTGGAGCCATGGGAGCAGGACTGCCATGGAGACTCCAGAATTATAGAGCTACCAGCATGCAATGCCAGCCTGCAAGAGCTGAAGCATGGCCTCAAACCAGGAAAGCCATAGAAGCAGAGCTGCCCAAGGACTTGGGGACCTAACCCCCACACCAGTGTGCACAGGACATCGAACATGGAGTCAAGGTGCATGTTTTGCTCGCTTTGAAATTCAATGCCTGTCTGCTGGGTTTTGGACTTGCTTAGGACCTATTACCCCTTTCTTTTGGCCTATTTCTCCCTTTTGAATGGGACTATGTACTTTATGCTTGTCCCACCATTGTATCGTGGAAGTACATAATTTGTTTTGATTTCA
>NW_007758496.1:0-565 GCF_000696425.1 Galeopterus variegatus | reverse complement strand
AAAAAAAACCCTTGAAATTTCCAACAGATATTCTTGTATTTAAAAGTGACATCCACTCAATTACTGCATTCCTACTCATTAATAAATAAAAATATTTTTATTAGTTCAGAAAAAGAACAATAGTAAATAAAACTATTATGCTTATCTTCCATTCGTTGTAGCATTTGAATAAGATGGAAACACAAGGCATTCCTAGCTGGTTTCTATCCCACAAACATCAGGAAGAAAGAAACATAGTCTAATGAGCAAACAAGGAAAAATCTTGTGGCGACAATTTGGTTAGAATGTTTCACACATACTTGTAGACTACTTATATGCCTATAATTCTTCATTAAGAAAAAAAAAAGAGAGAGAGAAAAAAATAATGGCCACAATAGGAAGGTGTATACTTTTGTTAGATTGGCCCCTGGGAAGCTAATCCAAAGCAGGAGCATATGCCGGCTGCACAGGCGGACAGTAGTCAGATCAACTCTGTGGGAGAGCACCTGCAAAAGCAAGATCCCGGGAGTGAGGCAATTTACCAGTCTCTAAGCAGACAGCACAGGGTTGGTTTTAAGGATGTTTA
>NW_007758495.1:0-6693 GCF_000696425.1 Galeopterus variegatus | reverse complement strand
CCTCTTCCTTTAGAAGCTTGCTAATAACAACTTGTGGATGACAATCTCTGTCTTAACGAGCAGGATTAGTTGGTTTAAAGCAATGAACTGAAGCCATTTGTGCAGATGCTAATCAAAAAAGAAAAAGGGGGAAAAATTAGAAAAGACCCATGTGCCTCTGTCTCTTGTAAGTACAATATAGATAAAGAGGAGCACGTCCCAGGACCACATCTGTGAGCTGACCTCGAAGGCACACAAAGGTCTTTGGGGCTATGGAGTTAGAATAGGAGGAAAGAGGGTTTGTAGGAGGCCAGTCACAGACAACAGTGGCTCTGAAAGGGCAGTTATCAGGGGACTGTCTGAAGCTTTTATTTTTTCTTGGAAAGTGTTCTTTATTTGTCTCCCATGAGGTCCTTGCTTTTTTAATAGACACCTCCCAGACCCTAACACAGAGCCTGGCACAGAGTAGAGGTATGCTTTAAATGTTTGATGGATGGAGAGATGATGGATGCTGGAGCAGATGTATAAGATTCAAAAACATCAAAATGTCAAAAACAAACCAGCAAATCCCACAAATATGTGACTGTCCTCTCTTTCCTCTCCACATCAAGAACAAATATAAAATTGTATCAAACACAATAGTCAGCACATTTGGGAAGATACTCTGTGTCTTCAGAGATCAGTGACCAGATTATTAACATTCAACTATGTCTGGCACTTTAAAATACACACATAAAAAGGAAAGCTACTCAGCTGATGATTCAGACTTTGAATATTGAAATATTGAAGAAAACTGAAGTCTATTAAAAAAAATAATCCGTCATTTCATAGCTTCTCTGAGAGGTAATTTCTTTCAACACCATAACTAGGAAAGTGACATGGAAGGAAGGAATGTTTAGTTTCCTTTAAAACATTCTGAGTACAACATAATATGCACTTTATTACATATTGAATCTGAGTGTGTCATCAATGTGAAAGTGAAAAGAATTTGCTAGAGAGAACACCAGCTCTCACATTCCAGGGAATACAACACACACACACACACACACAGACACGCCTCTACTGGCTTCTTAAATTTTAACTGCATTCAGAGTACATGGTGTTGTTTTAGGAATTCTCTAAGCCAAATGTTTGCTGGAATGCTAACCTCCTAAGAAGCTCAGGAGGCCCTGCCGAGATCATTCCGTTCGAATGCATTCAACTGCCCTCCACGTTAGAGAAGGGTAAGCTTGAAAATCGGAGTGGTTTTTAAAGAGCAAAACATAAAAGCAACCTCTCTGGGCAACATTCATTTCTAACACTCATAACCAAGAATATTTTTGTACAAGAAGGTTGTGGTGAACCTCAAAAAGATACAGCTGTAACTTCGAAATGTTTCTTCTATAACTTACAAAGATTTCAAATCAAAAAAATTAAGCTCTTTATATATATTCAGCCCACATTGCCTCTCAGCCAGAGATTTTTTTGGTTTACTGTCAATGATTGTCTCATTTTCTCATGTCCCTGTCACCTAGAGCTGAGGAGTGAGATTTTCTAAACATGGTGTTGCTGCTTTCAGTAAGTTTTAGGATCAAGTTTGTTTCAGACCTCGCCTAATTCCCTGGAGTGTTCAAAGTCTAGATAGAACAATCAGACCTGTTCTCTCAAAGGACCTTCTTATTGCCAACCTTCTCTAGAAAAGATTCTTGAGAATCCATCTGGAGTAGTTTCTTGAAATTGAGTTCATCGAACCTGACTAGAAAACCTATCACACCCAATAAAATTTCAAGGTGCTGGGGGGCTACAAAAATGGGTCAGTCAGTACCTTCTTTCCCTCAAATAGTTCACAATCAATCAGTGACAGCTGAAACAAGGTTACTAATGGTAACAATACACGGGAGGACAAATACTCTGCAGAGTCAAAGGAGAGTTTATCAAAGGCTCTATGAAAAGTGGAAAATTTGATAAGCTTTGAAGAGTTATATGGAAGATTTCAGTAGACTGAGAATGGACAAGGATATTCCAAATGGAGGAAATGACGTGAACGCTGAGGCAGAAAAGTGTTGGGACGAGTTTGAGCACACTGGAAAGAGGAAAGTAGAGGGAACTAAGACAGGGTCATATTAGAGGAAATGGTATTTAATCCCAGGGGAATTTGGGAGCCGCTGACCATTATCATGCAGAAGAGCTTCATAATTAGAAACTGCAACCTCACTAGGTTCACCAAACACCCTGTTTTGTGAGGTTTCCAAAGACACCCCAGGCAAGTGACAGCCCCAAGGGTGTGTCACCCACAGGAAACCCAGGCCGGAACCCAATTTGCATGAAGCACCTTTTGCCTCATGAAAAAGTATGACCCTTTAAAAGAGAAAACAGCAAGTTGTAAAACCTGTCCTGCTCTGTACGTCTTTGGAAATAAATAAACCTTTCTATTTCAATATTTGGCATCGTGACAAGACCTAAGAGGAACTGGAGAGATAATGAATAAGGGCATGAGGGAAAGTGCAATTAAAAATGGCAAAGACTACTCCGCAAATAAGTGCTTCCTACTGAGAAAGATTATTACTGCGATCTCCAGCTTCAAACCTGAAATCAAATCACTCTGAATGGATAATTTGAATGTTATTAGGAGGGGGTAAGCCATCATGGTCCCTAGCCTCTAAATTATAGAAGAAACAAGATTTTATTCTGACCTCACCTTTCTGTCAGTTTAAATCAACAAAATAATCACAGCTTAGTCCCAGTTGGCATAACTCTCCATAACCTCAAGTTTTAATGTTGTTCTTCGGTTTCTTAACCAGAAGAGGAAGTCAGATTGAGAATGCCTCAAGAAGAATCTTTTCCAGGGAACTTAAAAAAAAAAAAAAAAAAAAAGCCCCCTAGGAAACAAGAAAGGCAAACTCCCTTTATCTGAAGAAGGGCTTTTGATGGAAATAAAGCCTAGCTGGAGCAAATCTGAAAGCACAAGCCCCACCAGGCCTGGAGATGTTTGAACCTCTGGCCCAGTTTACAGAGCCTGCTTAAGGTACTGATGTCTCCCATCTAAAAAGCAATCCATGTGTTTGTTACTCATTGGAGAACTTTTGGCTTCTGCCTTTTTGAATAGAATGATTCAAAACTGAGTCATTTCCTGCAATTGAATTTCATAGCTGAGTGCAAAGTATAGGAAGATAAGGTCATAGGGACATGGATCTATCTCCAGAAAGAGATGACATTCCCTGGGCTGCCATAAGTGAAGATTTAATTGGACACAATAGGTTTTCCTATTGTTGCAACATGGAAATAAATGCTTTTTGAAAGTGCCAATGACCACTGCCAAGCTCAGCAGGCATAATGGCCAGAGAAGAGTTTGACTTCCAATTATTGCTTGAGATAGAAAGAATTGCTCACAACAATTTCAGATGCTTGTTAATAGCATCATCATCACCTTCATCACCATTATCATCATCCTACCTTATGTTTGTCTAGTAAACTCAGAAAGGGACAATGACCAGAGAGGAATACTGTATATACCCGTGCTCTCTTTACCTTAGGTTAAGGAGGTCCACTGAAATAAAAATGGGAAGAACAGCTTCTGATAACTATCATTTCTGCTGAAAATACTTGGCTTAACTTTCTTTAAGTCAGGGATCTGCAAATGACACCTGCGGTCCAAATCTAGTACTCTGCCTGTGTTTGTAAATAAAGCTTTATTGGGACACTGCCCCCACTCATTAATTTATGTATTGTCTATAGCTGCTTTTATGCTACAATTACAAAGTTCAGTAGTTAATGACAGAGACCATGTGGCCTACAAAGCTTAAAACATTTACTATCTGGCTCCACGTTTTGCCAACCCCTTTTTAAATCATCATCATCATCCCTTCTATTTGCAGAGGCCATGGAGTGTCTGAGGGTTTTGACACATCTTGCTTGATAACACTTTTCTTATACATAAAGATGGAGGCTACTGCATACCCAGAGATACCTCAGACCAGTACCACTTCTCCATGAAAGATTCAGACCTGGCACTGCCTTCGTAGTGTAAGGATGTCATTTTGTGTGTAGAGTGAAAACCATGCTCCTTGTTGTCAGCACAAAGGAGCAGCACTGGGCTTGACCCATAGACTGGGGTGACTTATTAGGAAATGACAATGAGGTTTGTTAAACTTGAAAATTGCTTATTAAACCACCTGTGCTGTATAATACATTTGTAACTATACATATTCTCATCCATCTGGAGTAGAAATATGTAAATTGAGAAACATAAAGGTTAACCTGATTAGATTCCTGGAACCTGCAGTAGAAGCATAATATATTAGGAATAATTTACAGTCTAGACTGAGATCTGAGTTCAAATCCAGAAACCCACTAATTGTGTATCTTTGAACAAATTTCTTCATCTGCAAAATAAAAATGCTAACAGATAACATTTCCTCTTTTCAGAATGAATTAAATTGTAGGAATTAAATGAAGTAATCCCTGAATAATGCCTGGCACAATGCAGCAGGTTCTCAAAAAATAAGAATGGTAATGACTACTGTTGTGTTTAGCTTCAGCTAAGAAAGCAGGACAGCTCCTTCCTAAGAAAAGCTGATTTAAATGTCCTTGGGCTAAAACCCCCAAAATGATTTAATTTTGTATTCAACTTGCTGTTAATATTATGCTTAAAAATATTATAGCTTGCATTTTTACATCACTTTTATTCCCAAAGTTTTTTCAAATGAACTAAATATCTCTGTGTATGAAGTATGGCATAAGGGTCAAGAATTCACCCATTTTGCAAATGAAAAAAGTAAAGTTATACCTAGATTCCTGTAGTTAACGAATTAATCTAAAACCCTGCCTCTAGTGTATCATGGCTCAGAATACTTAGTACTATCCTGGACTTTATGTAATGGTCTTTTCAAAGTCAACCCTAACTTCCTGATGAAGACAGGGATCCCAGTTAGAGAGTTGTGGTGGAAGGAATGAAAGCAAGGACAGAAGACACTGAGGAAGAAAGCAAAATACCGAAGAATCTAATGGAAGGATAATGCTTCAGAATTCAGACAAATGCAGTGTGTCTTTAAAAAGGGCCATGTCTACACTTCTATATTGCTTACCATCTGAAGCTAAGCCAGAGGGATGTACATAGTGAGATCTTTGTCTCATTGCAGGAAGGATACAGGATAAAGATTCTGTGCCAGTAATCTTCCTTGGATTAATGGTTTCTCTTTTATCTGCTGTATTTCTGCTCAGATGTCTTTTCTCCGAATGAGTCCAAGGAATGCAAATGCTGGGAACGGTCCGCCTGAAATATTTAAATCTAGTTTTGCAATGTTTTGCAGGTTTGGAGAGAAAAATTACACACACAGACACACTTACAAAAGATGAAGGAATGGCAGATGAGAACTACAGATACATCAGCCAGTAATACAAAAATGTGGTATTTCAATTTGACAACAAACTCATTTCTCTTTTTCCATTTCTTTGTTTCTCCAGATCAACATTTAGATGCTTGATGTGAGTGGAAAGAATCTGCAACATTCTTTTGTGAGACTCAGAATCTCATCAAGAATGTATCTGACTACATGGGAAACTGATTTTATTTTGGCTCCTAAATGACAAGCCTTCATTATGCAATGAGCATGTCCCTCGAGAAAGCATTCTCTACACCCTGATAGAGAGGTGAGACAAGTTGGGAGGGTGGGCATGATTTGTGTTCATTTTCCTGATTCCTCCTTTTACTGATACACTCTGAACTCTTTATTCTCATGTTCAGTCATAGACTTGCAGGCAGTGTCTCACTATTGTGACTAAGAGGGCTTCCTCTAAAAGGAAGCCTGAATGGCATTAATATTCAAATCCTCTGGCTTGGTCTGCAGTGGCCTGATGGAGCTTGCACAGAGCTCCTATGCTGCAGGGGGACAAATCTTGGGAAATACAGCTTAGTAAATTGGGATTTAGCTTCCGTCTCCATGTGCAGTACTTAACATGAAACCCTTATAATGAAAGGTCTCTTCCAAAGGCTTTTATTGCTGCAAGAAAGAGTTCCTACAATGTGAACCCAAGGACAGAAGGAGGCTTTCTTATTTTCCTTTCCACCTCATGTGAAAGAATAATCTCATGCCTTCAGGACAAAGCCTTCTTTAGACAACAAAGCAAAATGCTTTCAACATCCATGAACATCTCCAAACATCAATGAGATTGCTATTCACAGATGAAAAAGGAAAAAAAAGAAATGTTGGGCATGAACAATTCGTCAATACAGCATTACCCTCAAAAACCAGAAAGCCAGAATTTGAAATGAGAAACATCTCCCACTCCCATTAAATTAGGATGATGAGTTCTCAGGATGTTCGACATCCTTTGACTTTGCTTAAATGATTGATAACCATTCTCCATGCTGTGGTTTCTAAATTTTCTCCAAGCACATGCCTGAACTAAGGCCGGGGAAGGCTTGACACAAGAGCATAAAACATACATCTTTTTCTGAAAAATGTTTTCTTAAATTGGACTGTGGAATTCCAGTCAGCATTCGCTGAGCACCTACAATGTGCCAGGCACCATGCTAGATGTGGGGGCACAGAGACGAGTAAGATATATAGTCCTTGCCCTCAGACACTGCATGTCTAGTAGAGACAGACTACTCAATGCCTGGAAGACAACAAGTGCTAGAGCAGAGAAGACAACTCAGAAGGGCAGACATCAATCTCAAAAATAGTCATTTGAGTTGAGCCTCAAAGAGATTAACACGGGAGAAATGGACAAAAG
>NW_007758494.1:5362-6693 GCF_000696425.1 Galeopterus variegatus | reverse complement strand
CCTGGATTTAAAGGGCTCGTATGATTAGGTCAAGCCTAGTCAGATAATCTTCTCAATTTAACGTCAACTCATTTGGTATCTTAATTAAACCACATAGTCCCTTTCAGCAGTACCTACATGAGTATTTAATTGAATAAATGGGAGAAAATGTTTGTATACCTGGGGTCAGGAATCTTGGCTGCTGTAGTTGATTGAATAGTGGCCCCCCGAGAGATATGTCCACCTGGAATCTCAGAATGGTAACTTATGTGTGAAAAATATCTTTACCCACCAGAAGCTAGGAAAGAGTCATGGAACAAATTTTCCTTCAGAGCCTTCAGGTGAAACTAACCCTGCAAACACCCTGAGTTTGTAATTCTAGCCCTAAAAATGGTGAAAGAATAGGCCACTAGGTTTGTGGTAATTTGTTATAGCAGTCCTAGGAAATTAACAGAGGGGGCATTTTAGGATTCTGCCTATCACAGGTATCTAGAATTTTCCAGGTATTTGTTGGGAGGCAATTCTCCATGGATTTATTGCATTTTTTTTTTTTTTGGACCGGTAAGGGGATCGCAACCCTTGGCTTGGTGTCGCCCACACCGCGCTCAGCCAGTGAGCGCACCAGCCATCCCTATATAGGATCCGAACCCGCGGTGGGAGTGCTGCTGTGCTCCCAGAGCCGGACTCTCCTGAATGAGCCACGGAGCCAGCCCTCTTGCATTTTTTAATATCTCTCAGGGCAAGTCACAGTTTACCCCTTTTTCTGAACTCTCTTTTCAAGGATTTTTGAATAGCAAACAACCTTAGAAGATAGATAGGATATCTCCCTTCAAAACAAAAAGTAGGCAGGCTTGCTATCCAGTAGAATAAATGTAATGTCTCCCTCTGAACAGACATAGTTAATGCCTGTTATAAAATGTTTAGTTTCCTAAGCTCAGGGTTTCTTTATGGAATACAACCTCCTGTGTGTGGAGACATTCATCTGGACCCAACTGCATCACTGCCATGGGTTCTGTGGGCAAGAAGGATTGATGTAGACAAGCTGTTGCTTGTTGTGCCATGAGTTAATAACGGTTTTTGCTTCTGACCCAGGAGTCTCATGTTTTCTGCCAGTTTCCATGAAACTATGGCATGTTTATTTGTTAGCTTGCAAATAAGAGTGAGATCTGAGACCTATTGTTGTTTCTGACAGTATGCTCTCATATCATGTCCACATGGAGATAGGTTTACTATTTATTTTCCAAGTTTTATTACTCTATTGTCTAATCACTTTATTAATGCCTCCAATGAAGTGTTAAATGCCAGTAAAAATAGTTAACAGCTTTGTCTTCTTCATGATCTTGTGAAAATGC
>NW_007758494.1:2646-4704 GCF_000696425.1 Galeopterus variegatus | reverse complement strand
ACACACACACACACACACACACACACATCATCACCATCATCATCCTAAGGAAGTATCCATATATTCCTATTTAATCAGAAGTTTGATTTATCTTTGTCAAAAGTTTTTTTGCACTGTTGAAAAATTTACTCTTGAACATAATAAAATGGTAAATTATATTAATTGATTTCCTAATATTGAACCATCCTCGCATTATTGGTATAATCCCACTTAGTCAATCATATTGGTTTGTAGTACTCTTTTTGTGCTATCATTATCAGCATAGCAGATTGGTTATTAAACTTGAACTTGGCATTCCTGGAGAATAGTCTGAAACAATTTATGTCACATTTGGATTATCTAATATCTAAAGCTTTGGTAGAAATCTCTGCGCAACTCTTTGGACTTATTTCTGTTTGGGGAGTAGTTTTTAAATAGTTTTCTGTAGATCTTTGGTGGACATCAATGTGTTTAAGTTTTCTGTTTCTACTCGTCAATGATAATAAACTGTATTTTTCCAGTAATTTATCTACTTGATCTATTTTTTTCTAATTTCTTTGCGTAGAGATGTTCAAATTAGTTTGATTTTGAAAATTTTCTTTTGTCAGTATTTAGTCCCCCTTTTACATTTCTTATTTTGTATTTGTATATTTCTGCTTTTCTTCTTATTTTTCTTGATTTTTATTAAGTAAAGTTTGTCCATTTTCTTACACTTTTTGAAAACCACTGTTTTTTTATTGATTTTTTTCTACTGATTTTATGATCTTTTTCTCATTTCTTTCTGATTTTGTCTTTACTATTTCAATCCCTGCTTTTTAAATTTAACTTGTTGATAATTTTCTGTATTTTTGAGTTGGAAATATGTTTCATTTATTTACTTATTTATTACTTTAATTCATATAGGTGTTTAAATTTATGTATTTTTTCTGTTCACTTTGCTAAATGTATGTCATAGATTCTTGTATGTAGTATTTACAATATCACATTTTTTTTCAGGAAATCTTCAATTTCTGTATGTATGATTTCTTTTAGCCAAGATATGTGTAATACATTCTTGTGTTTTTTTTTTATTTTAGATGTAAATTACATTTTTTAAAAATTATTTTGTGCATAATTTCTTGTTTTTGTGGTCAGTACTTTTTTTGTGTTAAATTTTCTTTGTAGAACTTAGTAGTGTTTTCTCTTTATCTCCATACACAACCAATTTTAAACAATGTTGTAACTGTGTTCCATAAAAATTATATTCTCTATTATTGGGAGTAGTGTTCAATAAAATCTGTAACAGTTACATTATTCTTTATGATGTTTAGATCTTACATATTGTTTTGTATTTGTATTTTTGAATTGTCTTTTACTGATAAACTACATACTTGTACTGTCTTTTAATGCTTTGTTAATATCTACTACATTTAAATGTTTATTTTTTCTTTCATCTTCTATTGTTTCTACTTTATATATGTGGTTGCTCTGTTTTTTCCAACTAGATATTCAAAACATAGACATCGTATGTATATTGTGAACTATGGTTGTAAGTACTACAGAATTTTTTTTTGTATTATTTTGATATTTTATGGCCCAAATTCTACTTTATCTTTTATTACTAACACAACCCTGTTTTCTTATTATTTTCTATTTGCCTAATACAAATTTTTCAACCACTAATTTTATAGCCATTGAAATTTCTGCTTTAATTGCCCCTTGCTGTGAAGTATAGAATTGAGTATTGCTTTATTAAGCCAATTTGTATTTTTTTCAGTTTTAATAGTTAAGTTAATCCCATGCACATGCATAAATATAATGAATAGAATTTTCATGTCATTTTCTAATTACTGTGTTACCCTGTGTATCTCCAAATGCTTGTTTGAGCTTGTTTAATTTAGTTTTGAGTGTTTTGTAACACTCAGTTTTCTTTTGGTTCTTGATTTTTTTGTGTGTGGGGGGGGGATGTTTTATCAGCTGAAATGTTTTCATTTGAGCTTTATGTGTTTTTTTTTTCAGTAGATATAAATTCTCTGAATTGTTTTTTTCTACTTCTAGAAGTTTGTTGACACTGATTCTAGTTCAAGTATCCCCTCATCT
>NW_007758494.1:0-686 GCF_000696425.1 Galeopterus variegatus | reverse complement strand
ACTACCATAACTTCATAAACCAGAGGTTATAATAATTTGCTTACCTGGAAAAAAAAAAAAAAAAACAGATCATTTGTCTCAAGTTCAAACTAACATTCCTGACTGTAATTTTTATTTATTCACTTCAAATGTAACATCAAAAAGTGTCATCTCTTTTCACTTAATAGCCTTAGGGTCTGTGCTTTTATGTTTAACTTATTATCAACTTGTGGCTTCTTTTCCTTTTACAGCTACAAAATAAATTGAAATAAAATAATGATTTGTTTTTACTGTCAGATGAAATGCTAGATGTACTGTTTGTCAAATTAACAGTTTATAAGGAGCAGTATGCCTCTAATAAAAGTTTAACAAAAAAACAAAGTAGAGATGAAAATATCAAAATGATTACTTTTTACCATAAAATCATTAGTTTCTATCATGCTTAATCAAAGAGACCATCACTCGTGTCTCCACAATGGCAAGCAAATGTTTGAAAAGCAGTAAACCCATTTAGGAAACACTGTATGTGTCAAAAATGAAGCACTCAGTAGTAAAGAAGGAAGTTTCTTGTTGAAACATTGTTCATCCCTCAGTGGTCCAGGGAAGTCCAATAGTAGTGCTCATTGTTTAATCTGCATTGCATGTAATTAAAAAACTATTAATTTTATGTTTTTGTCTAGTAAAATTCTCTTTAGTTAGATTTGAAA
>NW_007758493.1:6372-6693 GCF_000696425.1 Galeopterus variegatus | reverse complement strand
TATGTGATGATACATAGAAAGAGTATCACTCTAACAAGGGGTTGTCAGGGTGTTCAAACTCAGGCTCTCCAAATTGCACTGTACTAAGGAGGTGGTTAGTGAATACATGCTATTAAAATTGTTTCAGAGCAAGGAATAGGAGGGAGCCTTGCATTAGTGAAGCTGTCAGTGCCATGCCATGGTAGCTGGAAAGAGAGCCTTCTGGGTCTTTGTGAAGGCTAGGGCACTAATGAAGGGTGATTTTATTTTCTGGCAATGTCAGGAGCAGGAAAGGCAAAGGAGTCAGAATAACGTTCACCGTGCCAGCAGGTAGTACCAAGA
>NW_007758493.1:0-621 GCF_000696425.1 Galeopterus variegatus | reverse complement strand
TCTGGGGGTGGGGAGTGTTGGGACACTGGCTTCGTAAGAGTCCAGACATCTATAATCTAATCACTATATGTCTCTCTCATAACTAAAAGTGTTGGTATCAAGGCTATTATTACTTTAATGCATTAAACAATCTATTTATAAATTGAATTGGTTTCCTTAGTTCATGATATATTAGACCCACTCCTAAAGGGAAAGTGTATGACAGGTAATCACTGCTTCCTGAATCATGGGGGTAAAATAAGAGCTTTAAGGATCACAGGGTGTTGAGTGGAGGTTGTGGTAGCAATGGGTGGTAGGAAGCCAGTACTTAAAATCTCAACATATTATTTGACTGAAATTAGGGTCTCACCTTTGGAAATGCTGGTTATATGTTCAGATATATTTATGATTATTCTGTGGCATTGTCAACCTCTGCTGTTTGCTACCCCCATGACTCCCAAGATTACTGGCAGAAAGCTGGTGACTGCATCATTTAGAGGGTTTGACAAGTGTAATCCTATCCATATATTTCATTTTCTTAGTCTCCTTTTGTGCCCTCATCAATTTATTTCATTTTTCTGTGACCTCCATTGCTGCTAACGTTGACTGGGGGTAGCTTTCTCCAGCAGCTGCTAATTCTCC
>NW_007758492.1:5656-6693 GCF_000696425.1 Galeopterus variegatus | reverse complement strand
CAGCCAGTGAGTGGGAACCGGTCTGTATGTGGGATCCGAACCCTCTGCGGGAGCGCCACCATGCTCCCAAGCGGTGCACTGTAGCAGTGCTCCACCGGGCCGGCCCATGCATTTCTAATATCTCTTTTTGGGTGTTTCTTCATTTTGGCAGGGAGTTTCAGTCGGGTGTTGGACCTCTGCGGGAAGTCTCTTCTCTGGTCAGTTTGAATTCTACTAAGTTTTTGGATACCGCCCTGCTGGTCCCGTAAGGTATGTGTGTTCTGCACTTCGCTATCAGGGCGTTTTCCCACTCTGTGTGCCCCAACTTGACCTGTTGAGC
This sequence comes from Galeopterus variegatus, assembly GCF_000696425.1. Classification (NCBI taxonomy): domain Eukaryota; kingdom Metazoa; phylum Chordata; class Mammalia; order Dermoptera; family Cynocephalidae; genus Galeopterus; species Galeopterus variegatus. The sequence continues at coordinate 6,374 of NW_007758492.1, read as the reverse complement.
CTTGCAAAGTGGTCCCACAGGGTGTGTAATTATTATTATTTATTCTGAGAATCTGCCTCCTTTTGCGGGACCCCTCCCCACTCTGCACTCAGAACAGGGCTGAGGCGTATCTTCTGCAAACCTCGTCTTTCAGCTGAGACATCAAAGCTGTGCCCTGCCCCGCCCTGCCCAGGAAGAGTTTCAGGTGTCTAGTCTCTCCAACTGCAGGGTGTGAGCTCCTCGGGGGAGGGTCCCACAGCACACAGTTCCTCTTTGACTCCCCCAAGCACAGGTCGACCCGGGCGCCCTCCGGGAGAGTTCTCTGGCAGCTTCAATGCAGCTCCGGAGTGCTCCAGGCACCCCTCTCCCAACCAGAAATCAGTTAGGGGTTCTTCCAAACTGAGGCCCACAGAGATGGTGTCTGCCTCCCGGAAACAGGGAGTTTACCTGAGGCCGAAGCCCAGGGTGTGGTGGAGAGACGTTCTGGGCGGGCTCCTCTTCACTGCCCTCCTGATGCTGGCCGGGGGCTCCCCATGCTACCAGCCCCGTCAGAGATCCGCGGGGAGAGTGGGATTGTAGGCCGGTCCACAGGCTCTGGGGGGCCCCGCATCGAGGTATGCAAGTGGCACATCTCAGTGAGGAGCCACGCCAAGGAAAGACAGCTGGCCTGCCTGATCTGAGCTGGCCGTCTCTGCCCCCACCCGAGAAAATGGAGTGGCATCACTATTTTTGAGCTATC
>NW_007758492.1:0-372 GCF_000696425.1 Galeopterus variegatus | reverse complement strand
TGGACCTCTGCGGGAAGTCTCTTCTCTGGTCAGTTTGAATTCTACTAAGTTGCTGGATAACACCCTGCTGGTCCCTTAAGGTATGTGTGTTCTGCACCTCGCTATTGGGGCGTTTTCCCACTCTGTGTGCACTAGCTGAGGCTGTTGAGCCTTGCAAAGGGGTCCCGCAGGGTGTGTAATTATTATTATTTTTTCTGAGAATCTGCGTCCTTTTGCCGGACCCCTCCCCACTCTGCACTCAGAACAGGGCTGAGGGGTATCTTCTGCAAACCTTGTCTTTCAGCTGAGACATCAAAGCTGTGCCCTGCTCCGCCATGCCCAGGAAGAGTTTCAGGTGTCTAGTCTCTCCAACTGCAGGGTGTGAGCTCCTCG
>NW_007758491.1:6424-6693 GCF_000696425.1 Galeopterus variegatus | reverse complement strand
CCATTAAAAGAAAGATTTGAAATGGAAGCTTCTGACTATGTATAATTCTGTATTTTAAAGTTTTGTTGGTTGTTGGGAAATCATATGAAATAGGTGTAATTGATATTGGGTGAAGGATCTCATAACCTAAGAATCTCCCCTTAAGCCTATGCACTTATCTCAAATCAGCAGATTGGTCATCCCCTGAACTTGGGAAAATTCAGTTTCAGATTCTAAAGCACTATTTATCTATTCATATTTTTCAGGTATGCCGAATAAGAAAACTCATA
>NW_007758491.1:0-648 GCF_000696425.1 Galeopterus variegatus | reverse complement strand
GTTGTGGGGTCCAGGTCAACAACTGGATGTATGTATAACACCGATAATTTTTTACTTTATAATTAATCCAAATGCAAAGAGTATTGCAAAGCTACTCATAATACAGACTAAAAAGTTGGTGTTAAAACGGTTCATATTTCCAGATTCTCCTCTTTTCTACAACTCATAATTTCAAAGCAATGTGAAATTATCCAAACCTATCAGAAATCCCATTAAAAGAAAGATTTGAAATGGAAGCTTCTGACTATGTATAATTCTGTNAACAGGGAGAGAAAAGGGTTATTACACCTCTCTCACATAAACTTTCCTTTAACTGCTTTGTTTAAAAGCTCTTTTAAAAAGCAGGTTTCACTGGTATTTTTTTTTACATTTGAAAACATCTCTATGAAAAGTCTAAATATGCTCAAGTAAAAGCATCTTACCAAGAACTTCCATTTGGCAGCAGAGTCTAGAGATCACAATATCCTAGCTCTTACTGATATAAAAAAAACACTTCTCAAAAGACAGTTTATATCACATAAAACTTTATCTACCTACCTACCTACCTACCTACCTACCAACTAATCTTTACATCTAGTTCTCTCCTAACCTTAATAATATGAGGGTCAAACATCATCATTCTTACTCTGGCAAAGATTGTAATGAAAA
>NW_007758490.1:3405-6693 GCF_000696425.1 Galeopterus variegatus | reverse complement strand
AATTCTCAGAAACATGTCTTTAGTTCTTTTTATGTTTTTGTTTTTTGTTTTTTGTTTTTCCTTTGTTTTTCTTTATTTTTGATTGGGATAATTTATGAAGCCTAGGGTATATTTCTAAATGAACCACTGTGACTTCTTTATGGAGTTGGGTCAAATATAATGTCATCTGATCACAAAATTTGTTTGCAGTAATGTCAAATAACTCTTATGGGTTTAAGTAGAGATTAACAGTAAAAATAATCTTATGTAAAAGTATTTTCATAAGATAGTTTTTATGAGAAAGTTCTCCTCATTATGCTCAAAGATATCACAATGTTTGGAGAATAATAATGAAATCCCCATTTTTAATGGTTAAAATCTTCAAAGGCCAATTATTAAATATTTTCTAATAATTGGTTGACAATTATTTTCTGAAAGAGATGAGAAATTTACTGCTAAATTTGCTGCAGAACAATAAGGCAAAGGTTTTCTATGGCATTTGTAGTAGTTAGGTTAAAAAAACAGATGTAACAATATTTTTGAAAATAATTATTTAAATAATTTTACTTTGCATTGAATTTGAGAACATAACACTTGATAAAGAATTAAACAAAGAAACCTTATCATGCCAAATTACCCTTGACATAACAACCATCTGTAAAGTCAGATCTATATGAACTTGATATTCTGCAACATCCTCATAAGCTTCGAAATGAGATTTACTAAAATGTTTTAATACTTTCCTTTTTTTCTGAAAATAAAAGGACAAAGGTAATAAGGCACAATTTGATGTCTAACCAAACAATAATTTCTTGTGTTTTTTTGTTGATAGCTGTCCAGTGCAGGGATCCAAACCCTTGACTTTCTATTACCAGGTGGCGCTGTACCCAACTGAGCTACTGGCCCACACCAATAATTTGTTTTTCTAAAAAGGACTAAATACTGTGCCCATCATTCACAGCCAATACATTTACTGTCTGAATTTTTATGGGTCATTATGTCATATACAGTAGGTATGATTTGCAAGTTCTTGTCAAGCCTTAGGTATTAGGAGAGAAGTTAAAGATTAAGTTTGACAGATGTTTCCATAATTATTTCTTTTTTTGCATTTTCTGTGTTCATGCATGGTTATCACTAAAAACTCAGTATTTCTGAAAAACTAGGATGCAAGTTTGTTTCACTGCAAACTTCAGTGTATGCATATTTCTCTCCATAAGAAAAACTATGATATTTGAGGGCCGGCCCAGTGGCGCACTGCTACAGTGCGCCGCTTGGGAGCGTGGTGGCGCTCCCACCGAGGGTTCGGATCCCACATACAGACCAGTTCCCGCTCACTGGCTGAGCGAGGTGTGGGCGCAGCACCGAGGTTTGCGATCCCATTGCCGGTCCTGGTCCGGTACGGGCGTGACACTGAGGGTTGCGATCCGTTGCCGGCCACGAAAAAAGACAAAAAGGAAAAAAGAAAAAGAAAAACTATGATATTTGTTAACCCCATCATTTTATTATGTTTCATTAACTGTTTTCCATAGGTCCACTACAGTTTAGTGATATAGAATCTTTACACGGAAAAGTAAATAGAATAAAATTGCAATAATGACCTAATCAGTACTTTGGTCCCAGTCCTTTTTATGTAGGATGGTACCTAGGCTGGCTCCACAGTTGGAACATAGGTCCAATGCCACCCACAGCAAAGTGGATAGTTTTAATATAATGGTTTTGTTTTTCATCTTTTTCTTTTACTTTACTTTCTTCTCTCATCTTTCTTCCTAACTCCACCTTTTCTTCTTCTGTCCTTCTTTTAACAGGAGATCTTTTCAGAACTCTCAAAGCATGTCAGCCTGCTGCACTGGCAATCTAGTGTACAGAGTCAAATATATAACATAAATTCAAAGCTTCAGCTAATATCCAATCCGAGAAAAACATTCAGAAATATACAAAATTACCTAGAATTAACTAGGTTAAAAATAGCAATTCTTAACCCCTCAGTTATATGACCGACATCCACCTAAGCCTAGCTGATAAACATAGCTTTCCATATTTATTTTCTCCCTAATTGAACATTATTCAAAATCTTTGCATATGACTAGCTAGAAATTTTTTTTTTTTTTTTTTAATTTGGCATGCCATAGTCAAACTCAATACTGGAAACCTAGAATTTTATGAATTTATTTTGAAATTTAATGAAAGGTGATTTTTCTCCACAGCCAATCACCACAGTCAAATAAAATAATCTCTATGTTATTTTGAAAGGAAGGTAGATTGAAATTACACTTATTACAAGTCAAAGATAACATCCAGACGTCCTTATTTACCATATGAGTCTCTATATTTCTTACCCATTTTTCAATAATAAAAGTTTATGTGCAAGTTCAAAATTAGAATGCCTTCACATGAACATACATATATGAGGGTACTTTAAAAAGTTAACCCTGAGTGAATCTTTGTGCAGTATATGTATGTATTGAAACAACACACTGTACCCCACAAATATACACAAGTAAAAGTTAAAATTAAAAAAACATAAAAAGTTCATGGAGATATGAAATTAAAAGATAATATAAATTTTTCCATGAACTTTTTGATGTACCCTCATACATGCTTTTAGCCTCAACTTCTCCCCTAGAACATTTACCCAAGTAGGGGGTCTTCCTTCCCTCCTTATCAGAAAGTAATGTGGGAAAATTGAAATGTACAGTGAAAGCTAATATTTATAGAAAAAGCAGATGCTAAAAACAATTAGACCTGTGTTTTAATTTCTCCAGCCATACCAATTATTAGAAATGCTGCAAGTTACTTACAGTTGTTCTTTCTATGAGGGTGATATCAATATCAGTTTCCCATGAATGTTGAGAGGAACATCTGAAAGTATTTGGCATAGAGTGGAAGTTCAGTAAATGTTAATCTTCAACACATATCATCCTTTTTTAGGGTGTGAGGGAAGTAGTCACTATCCTTAAATAACAGGAAAAATATAGCATTCCTCAAAACTATGTTCTCATTACTGAATACTTTCTGCTCATATCTGAGGAGAATTGAGGCTGTTCAGTGTTTTGCAGAGAAGCAAAGCTGCTTCCTCCTTCTACATTTCCATCAGCATATTTTGAATATATATGAGCTAGGCACACACTTAGTTTACATATAAAGCTGGGGAAAATTTCTCTCACCACCATTTATTTCTCTGGGATGCTGGCACCTATTCATACTAAGGAAATAGAAGTGATATTTTTCAACATAATTCAATGAATGTGGTACTCTATTAGCATAAATTATAGCAAAAATTGTATTAGGAGACTCATACAAATGCAAAAT
>NW_007758490.1:0-2617 GCF_000696425.1 Galeopterus variegatus | reverse complement strand
AGGAGCAAGTTAAATTGGTTAGAAAAATAAGTCTCCAGTTCTAATATGTGTTAGATATGTATGGGGTGGAGTAAAACACACAAAACTGAAAACAAGGGGACAAAAAACTTGAGTAAGCTAATTAAGAGTAAGATCATGTGGAGAGTAGAAAAAGGGGAGAGTGCCCCTCAAAAAAATCTCATTTATTCTATACAAAAACCTATGAATTAGGGATTATCATCATTCTTATTATTCAAATTAGAAAACTGATTACTAGCAAGTTAGATGACCTTGCCTAAAAAAAAAAAAAAAAAAAAAAAAAAAAAAAAAAAAAAAAAAAAAAAGCCAAGGCCAAGCTTTGAATCACTAATCCGCGTTTCTTTTAAGACTCAACTCATGCGATCCAACCCTTGTGATTGCAGTAAAGTGAAGGACCATGGCTGATAAATGTTAGAACTCTGATTTGAATCAAGGCTTAAAAGCCAAGGCCAAGCTTTGAATCACTAATCCGCTTTTCTTTTAAGACTCAACTCATGTGATCCAACCCTTGTGATTGCAGTAAAGTGTAGAGTCGTCAGTCTAAATCTGTGATCCTATTGTCCTAAAAGTCTTGGGACAAACTTGGCTAAGAATATCTACTTTGGGAATACAATCCAAATTTGGGTTATTATTCTATAGCCACGTAAATTTTGCAAATTCTACCTGTGGGTTTTTTGCTTGTTTCTTGTGAATATACTCCCACTTTCATACTTCTTTCTGCAGAAATGTATATGTCACTTTACAGAAGATTTACATTTACTTTTATATTTGGCTGAAACCAAATATAATTATATCTATTTAATGTTGATGATTTTCAAGATATTAAAAATAATAGAGGTTTGTAAATTGAAATACCTTCTCCATTCATATCATTCTTACTAGTCTCCTTTTCCTCCTCCTTCTCTTCTTTCCTCTGTTTCTTTTCTTTATTTCTTCTTTTTCTTTCTGCCTCAATGAGAAAGAGGGATTCAGTGGCGCTGATCTATTCTGAAACATTCTTGTTTTAAATATGCATCTGGGTTCCCGGTGTCTGAGTGTATGCATATATTTTATTTTTTAGAGCCTATATATCAAATGCCTTCATGAAAAATTAAAGTACTTGAAATAAGGCAATTATTTTCCGTCATTAGAGAGAAAAGAGGCATACAAATAACTTTTTCTTTATTTTCTGGTAGCCTGCCACAGATGAAGTTTATACTAATTAGAAATCATCTGGAGGCACGAGAGCAGATTGAGCCTTCGGCTGGAAGTGCTTCCTGACAGGTGGTTCACCACTAAGCAACATTACAATTACCTAACACACTGTTTGATTTGTGTAAACCTCATTACTACTCACATTATTTAATGAACTATGAGCATTTCCTTCACCTCCCTGCAGATTGCAGTGCTCCATTTCCATTTTGATTCAGGAATGAAGATTGCATGGTTTAAGCCCATTTGTTTTTTAAGAGCAAATATTGCCTTGAATCCAACATTCTGAATTAGAAGTTTTAAAACACTTACTTAAAAGTAATCAGTGAAATATGCAGACTGAAGTTTGTTTGTAATATTAATATTATTAAAATTTAAACTTTTAGTTCATATTACCCCTATGAATAATAATAAAAAAAAAAACCTGTTTTTTCTTTCCCAGTGTGTGAGAACGTGTATGTTCAGTGTGTGTTCTCATGTGTAGTGAGGTGGAAAATTGAAGCAATTATCCAGATAATTCAAGCCTCAAACCATAAAATTGCCTCAATTCTTAAGTTTTCTTTGTATGTCTGCAGAGTCTAAAACTCCATTTAGATGGAACCAAAATGTATTTTCTTTTTTAAAAACTCTAACCTTTATATCTGCCTTAGCCTAAAACTTCATGTTTTAATATCCCATTCATTTTCTGTTCTAAAAACAGAACAAAAGTTTTTTTTTCACAGTTTCCCAGATAAATGATTCAGACTAAAAGATCCTCCTAAAAATAGATATAACATTCTATAGTTTATTCTATTAAAATTGTTATTCTAGATGGCCTACTATGTGCCTAGGATTGTGTTCAATCTGTGGAGGATTTTTAAAAGTCTAAAGTAATCCCTGTTTTAAAAGAATATGTAAATATGCACAGAAGACAAACTATGAGTAGAAGCAAAAATACGCTAAATGATAAAAAATTGTGTGTGTTTATTGGTTATTTTACAAAAGAGAGAAAGGAGGCATTACTCTTTACTAGAGATGCAGTTACCATCGAACTGACTTGTCTTCAATCTTTACCCTGTAAATTACTTAGCTGACTAGAACACCAATTCAGTCCTCTTACTTTCTTATAATAAAGACTCATGAGTTTTTTTGTTGCTTGTAGCTGAAGTTCAGTGTTTCAAGTTGAATAAAAATTGACCTCAAACAACTTTCCAGAACTTTATCACTAATTATTTACTTCCAGAAGCTTCTATTTGAGTCAAATGGTTTATTTAATATCCCCTAGTTCCTCCGCTGCTCAAGCCTTTCCTCCTAAAGGCAATCCTCTATTCTTTTCTTTCCATGCTCACTCATCAAAGGTCATCCATGCAAGAGGCTAAATCCAGTTCTGCCTGACTTCAACCCTGACTTTTTCACATTGTCTAGACTT
>NW_007758489.1:6092-6694 GCF_000696425.1 Galeopterus variegatus | reverse complement strand
GCCACCGCCTCAGACACCCACCGGGAAGGCTGAACGGGACACAGTCTTCCTGCCGGGGTCCTTCCTGCTGGCCAAGCGGGCGGAGCGCGCGCGCACACATGCACGTGCACAAACGTGCACACACGCCCTCTTTCCCGCCCTGCAGCCCCGGCAGCCCCCGAACCCGCTCGCCCGGCCCTTCCTCCCCGGTGCGCGGCTCCCCGGCGGCCTCTGCAGGCCCCTCCCCCAGGGAGGGGAGCGGGACCCGCGCGGGAGCCTCGCGCGGGAGGGACCGGCGGTGGGGGAGTGTCTGCCTGCCCTCGCCCCTCGAGCTCCTCCCTGCGTCCCTACCTCCCTCCTTCCCGGTCCCCTCCCTCGCTCGCTCCCTGCCCACTCCCGCGTGGACACTCCGTGGCGCAGCTTCTTTCACACTTTAGTTGGGAGCTGTGCGCAGCGCTCAGTTATGGAGAGCTGGCTGCGCGCCGCCTCCCCCCGCACGCACGCACGCACGCGGGCCCACTTCGGCGGGTTCGGCTTCTACTCCTAGCAGCAGGGAGGAGGGGGAGGGACGAAGAGAAGAGGCGAGGAGGACAGGGCGGGGGGCGGGAGACTCGCCACCTTAA
>NW_007758489.1:2438-3230 GCF_000696425.1 Galeopterus variegatus | reverse complement strand
TGGCAGTAAACTAGTGCTGGGACTAGCATTGCCCTTAGGGCAGGAGACTATTCACAGAGGGCCATTTTGAACTTCTCAGTGCAACTTGCAGCCATGTGAGGCACCTTTTGAGGCTTACACATTTAAATACACAGGTCATGGAGTTTTGCATCCTTTGAAGTTTCCTTCTAGTTCTACTTGTAGGAGGAGAATGCCAGTTAATAGAGAAATTGGTCAAACCTCATTGTCTTATGACCTTTCTCTAGCTTATTAGAACCAGACGTAAGGTGGGGCAGGGAGGACGTTGCTTTGTCTGTCATGTATGTGTTTTTCCTGTGCTGTTTGCCCACATCTCAGAGTGTTGGCATCACTTGTTTAAGTTTAAACTGTTTAATTCTGGACCTCTTCATGGGTCGGATGAAATCCAGACTCATCTGAGAGTTGTTAGGGACAGGTATGTACCCGTGAATGGACTGCAGCGCTACAGCAAGCCCTCTGAGTAGCACCATACTGATTTTCTATCAGAAGTGAAGACATGGTAGATCTGATCTCATAATGCACATTCATGTGAAAATAGTTTATTTATAAAAGTTGATTTGAGGTGCAGAGTTAGGTCGTTCACTTGCCATCTTTCCATTCTTCTGAGGTAAGCATTTAATGTAATAAATTTCCCCCTTAATACTGCTTTTGCAGTATCCCACAAGTTTCGGTATGATGTATCATTATTTTCATTAGTTTCGATAAATTATTTCATTTCCTGCTTGATTTCTTCTTGGACCCATATGTCGTTAAGTAGAATGTTGTTTAATTTCC
>NW_007758489.1:0-451 GCF_000696425.1 Galeopterus variegatus | reverse complement strand
AATGGAAATAATATTTAATATAGGATTATAATAAAAATTATGTGGAATATGATATTTGTAACATGTCCAGCACTAATTGACTTTCATAAGTGGTGGTGACTCCTTTTCTTTGGTTGACAACCTCTTGGGACAGGGCAGCTCTAGGGACCTACAGTTATTACAGAGCTTTCCTTAGATTGAACATTAGTTTTACTGTGGCATTTACCGGTCTGGTTCTAATCCTCTGATCTGAGTGACTAAAAAAGTTATTTTTGCTCTCTGGGTCATGATTCTGATTGTATCTAGAAACACAAAGGATCTCAACTCATTTACTTGATTGTTAAGATTAAAGTTCTTACTCTTCTGCAGTTGATCCTTATCCCCATCTTCCTGGATACATTGTGGGTTGAGCAAAAATATTTGCGTATATGGAAAGAAAGTTCTAAATTAAAAGACTATGACAGGCTGTGTT
>NW_007758488.1:0-6694 GCF_000696425.1 Galeopterus variegatus | reverse complement strand
CTGTGGTACTGACCCATGAATAATATCCTTATAGTTGGCATTTGTTCATCTTTGAATTCCCTTCATGAATCGGGAATGGAGAAGATGGAAGAAAAATTCAGACAGCAGACATGTTCCCCACAATCAATTCAAAGTTCTAATCTTCAGTAAAAGGGATAGTGGCTGTGCCCCTGTGGTTTACTCCCTCTGTGTAATGCTTTTGCTCTTGTTCTTTAGTTGACCTGGTTTTGAACTTTTTTTTTTTTTTAACAGTTCTCGGTAAAATCAGGAGTGCTGTTGGGAGTGCCCAGCTTCTCATGTCTCAGAAATTCCAGCAATTTTATTGGCTTTGCCAACAAAATATGGTAAGTGAGTCCTCAAGTAACCTCGATTCCTTACAACCAAGCTGATGAGTGTCCATCTTATACATTCTCCCTAATGCTGAATAAATCTACAAATAGGACCTACTTCCCAGCTCTGGGGATGGACACTTTACAGGGCCCTAGTTTAAAGGAGCGACCAAGGCTGAGGCTGCAAGAGGGGACAGGTTGGAGGAGCAGGGAGCAGGGAGTGGGCAGGAAGACTGGAATTTCCAGCAGCATGGTATGAGATCGTACCTTTGCAGCTCAATTTTCTACCGGAGAATCTAAGAAGAGGAGATGAAAAGTAAATTGCTGTTATGGCTAAGTGACAAAGAAAATGATCTGAGGTAGCTGGGAATAAAAACATACAAACAAGTACATTTAAAAAGATTTAAGAAGAAATTTTAGAAATAATTGAGCCTTTAAATTTTATAGTCAGGAGCGAAACAAATACATTATGAACTTGATCACTTAATACAGTTGGTATTAAGCTTAGTTCTTCCTGACAATCAAAGGGAAAGAAAAACCATATATATTCAAGGAGGCTTCAGAAAGTTCATGGAAAAACTCATAATATCTTTTCATTTTATTTTTCTGTGGACTTTTTTGAAGTACCCTCATATAGATATTAACATGTACTTATATATGCATATATTTTTATATACACATATTAATATATGTTTGTATATATGATATACTTACCTACACACAGGTACATGTGCATACAAGAGTACTTCAAAAAGATTGTGGAAAAATAGAATTAAAAAATAATACAAATCTTTTCAGGAACTTTTTGAAGGCCCTCATACATATATATATTTTTTCTTATCTGACTAAAGAAAGCATTCACTTTATTTTATAAGAAGTAGCTAAATAGTATTCACTTTACAGGCTGTTTTACAATCCATACTTGATTTCTTTCAGAGCAAACATTTTCAGTAAAATGCACATGGGTCTCTGCTAGGCCTCTGTAACAGTGGTGCCAGGTGTTTTGATTATGCTTTGTTTGGTCTCTCATTTGCAAGGACATGTGAATATACAGGATGTTCTTGTGTCAAAGGAAGCACAAGTACATCAGAGCTGGCAATGCATGTCTTGTAATTAGGATCACTAAAAAATTTGTTTTCTCTAATAATTTACAATTAACTCCATTAAAATTCATCATAAAATGTTAAAAGTTACCAACATGTCGCCTTTGACAGTTATAATCAACATTTAAAAAGGGAAACAGAGGAAGATTTAACAACCTCAACCTTTTTTTTTTTTTTTTTTTGAGCTCTTACAACGAGAAAATGGAGGGGACACATCTGGGTGGGAGGGGGGAGAGGGAGGAGGGAGGGAGGTTTTGGTGATGGGACACAATAACTAACTACATTGTATATTGACAAAATAAAATAAATAAATAAATAAATTTCACAATTTCATTTTTAAAAAAAATAAAAAAAATAAAAAGGGAAACAGGTTTTGAGTCCCTTCAAAGAAACACAGAGCTATATAAACATTCACTTGTCATGTTTACTATGAATATGTTTTTGCCTCCTCCATAGTATCTATTGAATTATTATCTTTAAAGGAACTGATTTAGGCTGCTAAAGAACCTTGTATCCTATTATATGGAGTTGGGTAGTCAACTGTAGGTAGTCACTGTCTTTAGGAACTCATAATCTAAAGCATCCTGCATATAGTCAAAGGAACGTACTCACACCTATAAAATGTTCATTTTCTCTCTGCCAGAAGCGTCTAATATTAGACTTAAAATAATTCATTCTAATATCTTTGATCCCTTTTGAGTTTTGAAATATCTGGCTTGGCTACTTCCTTTTCTTTTGGGTTCTACTCAGTATTAGTACAAAAAAGCTCTGAAACATTTGTTGGGGAAGACTGGCATGAGGAGGGGAGTATGTCTGCAACAGGCCTGGCAGGAGAGAAATGCTGAAAATGTATGCAGATTCTGTGCTCACCAAAGCAAGGTTGTCCATGGTGTAAAGTAGCATCGCCAGTTGCTGGAAGTTTTAGGGAGGTAAGTAAGCTTTAAGTCAAGGAAATGACCCTAGGAAATGTCAGGACCCCACCCAGATATTTAGGACAGACTACACATTCTGTAGTGTAGTCATTCTTCAAGGTGAGATGTATAGGTGACTCATTATGTAACTAGCATAAAAAATAATCTCCCCAGAAACTTATAGCTTGATTCCTGTGCTGTGGGACCAGCAGTGTGGCGTCCCCAGAAAGCTTGTTAAAAATGCAGAATCTCATTCAGACCTGTAGAGTCTGACTCAGCAGTTTAACAAGGTCCACGGAGGTGTGCATGTCCAAGCACACCACTGACATGCAGAGAAATGCTGCACACCAGAACATGGGCAATGAAGTTCTCATCAAATGGACTCTAGATGTCAGGGCCAGGGAGCCATATAAATTTTAAGTGACTGTGATTTAACAAGGATATGTGGCCCCGCATTACTTAGCTGGGGGAGAGGGAATGGCATGGCACACCATCGACATTAAAAAAAAAATTATAAACATATCAGGGTATCTGAATTTCCAGTGGGTACAAATGCAATCACCATCCTCACCCCCCTGCCCAGAAAAAAACAACAGAAGACATAAAACCAAATCCTTACTATGCCAAGTTATAGCAATGCAGCCATGGCCTGTCATCTGAGACAAGCCCAAAGGACAGTTGTTTTGTCAGACTGGTGGAGTGACAGGTGAAGACAAGCATCTACTCTCGAGTCATGGGAGCCTCAGCAACACCACCAAGCACGCTCCTTTAGGTTTTCTCTTTGAAGCGTGGGAGGAGAAGCCATTTGGCTTTCTTCCCACAGCTTCAGACACCATCCTGTCTAAACCGATGAAAAGAGAGCAAGTTCCTCGTATCTGTAAAGTCTTCCAGAAGAAAGACATGCAGACCCTCCTTTAGTAACTCAATGGCATCTATAATGATGCCTCCTTGGGGGTGAGAAAGCCCCCACACCCAGCCTAGCCCTCCCGTGGCAGGTGCAGCTCAGCAGGCGTCTTGTTCCGACTTCAGTGCAGAATGTGGCCCTGCCTGCAAGATGTTTGGGTTTTCTTCACAAGTTGAGGTTGAATTCAGGATCAACGCAAATGAGTGCGACCTCCCCAGGGGCTCCTTAAAGGAACCCATCCCGCGATACCCGGGCACCGCTCCTGCTGGCATTTGGACAGCCCGCGAGTGCCCTCCTGTGGCTCACGGAGCGTAAGCCTGCTCTGAGCGCCAGTCCTCCTGCGGTGGGGAAGCGCAGGCTGTCACACACAAACCCTCTGACCACCGCCGCAGTGCCATCAGGTTGTGTAGGAGAGAATGGGATGGGGACCAAAAAGGAATCATTCTGAAATGGATGTCAAAACAGGTTAAAGGGATTTTAAACCAAAGCAAATAAAAGTTCATGTTATGCTTAATGTGAACTACTGATGAGTAAGCTGCAAAGTGCACATTTTAAGCAAATTCAGATCAATGTTTACTTACCAGAAATTTCTCTGATTGTTTAAGGCTACCAATTTGGGATAGCCCTCCAGCGAATCAAGGGAGCCACACACGGAAGAGTCATTCAATTTTAATTGTAGGCAATGAGTGGAAACTATATACAAGTGGTCTTCGAAAAGTTCACAGAAAGATTCATATTATCTTTTAATTCTGTTTTTCCACAAGCTTTTTGAAGTACCCTGGTATACCAGGCACTGTTCACAGAAACAAAATACGTCTGTGGGCCACATTAGGCCCATGGGCTGCCAGTCTGTGGCTGGGTGGCATCACCTGGACCTTCTGAGTGTGGGAACCTGTCAGTGGTTCTGTTCCTTCAGGAGATTTACTCACCTGTCCTCTCTCTACATAGGAGTAAGCTAAATATACATTACATTTGTAAGGCATCCATGGCCTTCAGAATTAGACCTAAGATCCATCAGAGATAGAACTGTTGCCAAGCCCATCCCCTCACCACTACGCCACCGCCAGTACATGGCAGACCCAGGTAGCCCCTATCCCTTCTGAATAATCCACAGGTGACCCCAAACACATGGCTCTCTTGCTTTTATGAACTGGCATGCATTAAAAAACTTTCATATTTGCCACCGTTCCCAGAATTTTCAAAATGGAACCATGAACTGATGTACTACATATTTTTAAACCGTCATCAAATACTTGTGCTAAAGTAAACTATTACTGAATCACCGTGAGCCTTCCCAAATATTTGTGTCAGTGTTTGAATTGGCCGGGCTTCTCCCTAATTCAGTTTCTTGAAACGCACACATGGGAAAAGCAGCCTCCCTCAGCCTTCTGCCAGCTGGAGACTCTCATGGCTCTAAATTCCCTGCATGTATTCACAGGACCCCAGCGCCATGCCGAGACCAACGTCCCAGGACCTAGCTGGGTACTGGGACATGCTGCAGCTTTCCATCGAGGACGTCAGCATGAAGTTTGATGAGCTGCACCAGCTGAAGCTCAATGACTGGAAGATAATAGAGTCACCAGAAAGAAAGGTGAGTATGCCCATACAGAGCAACTTCCCTGCAAACTGCTATCCATTGGCTTCCCAGCATCTAATCCAATGGCAGAAATGGTCTCGAAATGCTACATGATAATGGGTTTCCCAGTCTTCAGTTAGCAACACAGTGTCAAATTTTCAAATTCACACATGTGCACAAACTGGGGTGGAATTGAAGTCTTGGGCATGTATAGTAAGCAACGGTATCTTTCTTCCTATATCTCTTGCATATAGACAGTTCAGAGGGACACAAGCCAAAATCACACGTACATCTATAGTCTCGTTTCCTATAGGGATCTAGCCTCTGAATTTTCACCAAACCTTTGGACTATTAAAATGATCTCCCCCAGAGGTAGTTTTAGGTCTGGTTATAATGACTGTCGCCTTTTCAAATATGCCTTCTAGTTGTATGTCTAGGGGCAACATTTTTACCTTATTGAACAGTTTGATGATGTAATCTTCCTATAGATCAATCAATCTCAGTCTTTAAAATAGGCTAACAATGTCCATTAAATGTGAATCCTGGGATTTCACTTCTTCCATGATGATATCATCTTCAATAGAGCTAGTAAATAGGTCTGAGTTGGCAATAAATACATTGATTTTCTTACACATTTTAGAGAAGTTTTGAGTAATCATAATCTAATTCTTCTAGACAGACCTTATCAATTAAAATAAAATGATAGAGAAATTAATCCATCATACTTTTGGGCGGTGGTATTTAATGCAAAGCTGAGGCTATATGTCTGAATGATTAGGATGAAAAACAGTGCAGGTCATCATTATTATCTACTTCTCCCCAAAAGATGCCATTGGCTAGCTAGTGTAGTTCTAGGCTAGACACCACAGATGCCACCTCCAGCAACCAACAAGTTCTCCCTTACCACAGACAACAGGCAAGGGGGCGTGGGAAAGTATATGGTACACACAAGCCATGAATGGGACATAAGCAAGTCCAAGTCATCTGTGCTTTGGAAGTGACGGAGGTAATAAGTGACGATCCCAAGTGAAAATACTAAAATGGAACTTAAGTTAGTCCAAATGTATGCAATAATCCTTCCTAGTTTTCATTCTTCAGTAATAGAAAGCTAATATAAGCCCATCTGTGTAGGCTATACATAGAGAATGACGCTCAAAATGAAAACAGTTTCTTGCTGAGGATATAGAACTCCCCAGTTTAAAAAGTGAGCCGCTCTTTAACATAACTGAGGTTCTGAGTCCTAAAGAGTAGACCCTGTCTCTTCTGAACACATTTCTTAAAACTCTGAGTGCTGCAGCTCCGCAAGGCCATCTGGTCTACCCTCTTGTACTGCACATGCCTGGAGACTTTTAAGCCCCTTTAAAAGGGGGACTCTTGCATGAAATGTTAATGCATATTTCTTACAGTTCCATATTTCAGAGGCTACCAAGAGGAAAGAGATAAGTAAATACAGTCATGTACTTAATGTAGGAATTACATTTTTAAATAGCTAAACATTTCGGTAAATTAATTACCCCATTGTTTTAGATGCATGTCAAGTCAAAAGAAAGTCATTGGTTCTGGCCTAAGTCATTGCAAAATAAGCCATGGAAACAAAATTTCAGACACCAAGACAGTCTTCTTATCAAAACACTCTTATGGCCATCAGGGCAGTGCCACAGGTGTCCACCCTGTTCTTACATAGCTGTTCCTTTTCCCCCAGTGCCCAAACACGTCTGGCTCCCTTTGGATTTGGGGGAGAGGCTGAAAGGAGAAAGACACAGATGTGGGATCTTGGTGTTTTCTGGCCCCAACAACTAGATATCTGCTTAGAAAAGGAAAGTGATTCTGGCTCCTTCTGTAGTGTGTCCTTTCCTGAGAAGGAAATAATG
>NW_007758487.1:6101-6695 GCF_000696425.1 Galeopterus variegatus | reverse complement strand
CGTTGCCGGTCCCGGTCCGGTACGGGCGCGACACTGAGGGTTGCGATCCGTTGCCGGACAGAAAAAAAGACAAAAAAAGGAAAAAAAAAATTCTGCATAGTCAACATCTTCTTGGTATCAAAATTTTGGATCAACATTTTTTAAAACTTTGTGTTCGTGGAAATCTTCAAACATACCCCCAAATAGGATTTTGTTCAGCTTCCACATCTGTCAATCTTTAGTCCTTTTTGATTCTCTACTCTCTACTTATTTGTTGCTTTCATATTGATGTTTACCGGAATATTTCAAAACATACTTAAGATATGTGTGTCGGTACACATTCCTAAACTGAAATTTTTTTCACCAGTTTTTACCCCACCTATGGTCACTTTGCATCATGCGTTCTCTAGTGTGTCATCAATTGTCCCAGATTTTCTCAAAATGTGTTTTCAGTTGACTTGTTCAAATGAGGATCTAAACAAGGTTCTTACAGTATAATTAGTAGATTCGGAACTTAAGTCTTCTCTAGTTCATAACAGCATCCCCATCCACCCCCACGCGTTTTCCCCTGTGTTTTTTTATATGCAAATATATGATCCAGTCCTTAAAGGCTTC
>NW_007758487.1:0-653 GCF_000696425.1 Galeopterus variegatus | reverse complement strand
GCCCTGACTCAAAGTTCCCTTCCTCACTGCCTTTTCTGGGGCTTGAAATGGAGCTTTCTAACCTCTTAGAATATGATCCCTCTAAATAAGCCTCTTTCGTGTAAGGATTGATGAGCTGAAGGCAATTTAAAAAAATGATGTGGGAAAGCTCTTTGTCCTACCTCTATTTACCTAAAAATAGGACATGGATTTACAAAGTTGAGATACCTTGCTTCTCTTTTTACAAGGAAGAAAAAAGGTTAACCAACAAGGCAGCCTTAGACCCTATAGGTCTGGAGATGGTTCCAGGGAATCTACAAGAACAAGGTTTACTAACTATCCTTTATCTACTAGTTATTTGCCTTCCCAGAAGTTGCTACCCCTAGAGCCTCAAAGTCCTTTTCCTTTGTCTTGTCATTTGTCTAAAAATGTACTGCTCTTTGTTAAAGATGCCACAGTAGCTGGAAATCAAATCCACCTCTGAGACTAATCCCCTGTGTGTCTCCCATGTATATATGAAGTATACGTGATAACAAACACCTGTTGTTGTTGTTTTTTTCTTGTTAACCTATCTTTTCTTATAGGGGTCCATTTCCAATTAAGAACTCATGACAGTTGAGGGAAAATTATTTTCCCTCCCTTGCAAGAGGCAGATACTTCAATAAAGAAAGGAA
>NW_007758486.1:0-468 GCF_000696425.1 Galeopterus variegatus | reverse complement strand
TGTTCAGGTTCTTTATAAATTTTATAATTTTCTCTTTCTTCCCTTATATTTTCTTTCTTTCTTTTATTTATTTATTTATTTTTTTGCTATTGAGTTCCTTATATATATTGGATATTAACCCCTTATCAGATGTATGGTTGCAAATATTTTTTCCTCCTTCTATGTGTTTTCGCTTTACTCTCTTGATTGTATTCTGTGCTGCAGAAGATTTTTTGATTGACACAGAGCATTGGTCTATTTTTGCTTTTATTGACTGTGCTTTCAAGGTTGTATCCAAAAAATCATTGACCAAGCAATGTCAAGAAGATTTTCCCCTGTGTTTTCCTCTTGTAGTTTTACAGCTTCGGGTCTTATGTTTAACTCTTTAATCCATTTTGAGTTGATTTTTTTATATAATGTGACATAAGGGTCAAATTTCATTCTTCCGCATGTGTATATTCAGTTTTCTCAACATCATTTATAAACATA
>NW_007758485.1:5886-6695 GCF_000696425.1 Galeopterus variegatus | reverse complement strand
ACCAGCTTTGTTTTTCTACAGGAGGTGAAATAAATTATATTGTAGGAGCGTCATCCTCATGTTATTTAGATTCCTTGTTGTGCCACTTGATAGAAGTAGGTGAAGAAAGTCTGCATCATCTGTAACCCTATTTTGATAAAGGCTTTTGTATGTTTGACTACCTCTGGTTGAATTAGATTCATTCACATTTAACAGATATCTATGGTGCCCCTTCTACATGCCACATGCCACTCTTAGCACTAAAGACATCGAAGTGAGCAAGACAGAAAAACATTTTTCGGCCTTCATGGACTTTAAGTACTAGGGTGAGGAAATAGACATTAAACATATACATACATACATGTGTACGTACATACCCATAATATGAGTATTGCAGACATTGATGAGGGACAGGAAGATAATAAAACAAGCTTTATTTATTTACTTTGGGGAGAGGATGGCGATGTGCTGTGCTAGGCAAGGGTCATCCAGGGGTCCTCCATGAAGAAAACATTCAACCTGAGAGTGGAGTAATGAGGCAGAATCAGTCATATAAAAATTCAGTCCAGTTCAACTAAACAAATATTTGAGTTGTGCCAGGTACTGTTCTGATCACTTGGGTTTTAGTAGCAAACAAAATGAAGTCCCTGCTTGCACGGGGTCATCAATT
The DNA here is from genome assembly GCF_000696425.1 of Galeopterus variegatus. Lineage (NCBI taxonomy): Eukaryota > Metazoa > Chordata > Mammalia > Dermoptera > Cynocephalidae > Galeopterus > Galeopterus variegatus. The sequence goes on along the minus strand of NW_007758485.1, from coordinate 6,046 downwards.
TTGAGCGGGGCTATGTGCGTGTGGGGTGTGTATGTCACTAATTTGCTCACCAGCGTGCACGCACATGCTATGAAGCAAGACAAAGCAGAAGAGAGAGCGTGTGACTGGAATTGAATCGGGTGCATGAGTAGGAGTATTTTACAGTAGAGTCAGGCAGCTC
>NW_007758485.1:0-1053 GCF_000696425.1 Galeopterus variegatus | reverse complement strand
CATTTTGTTTGCTATTCTCTCTTTTTATAAGCTGGGGGCATGTTTGATCTGTCCAGTACTAAATCTTGGAAGCAGTTGTTTTTCTCCTCTGATTGTGTGTGTGTCTGTATATGTCTCTGTGTGGATATACACGTATATATAGCAGGCTGTTTTATCTGGGATTATCATTCTCTGTTATTTCTCTTTTATCCCCATCTTTTGTCTCTGCAACTCAAACCAATTTCAGCCATCCAGCTCCCACTTGGGATCATAGCCTCTCTTTTTGGCATCATGTGTCATGTTTGATTTGGCTGCACGAGCATTTTAAATTAGCCAAAACATTTGCACACAGGGCTCACTCTGCTGCCACGACTCCATGTAGAACCACTGCATCACTGGATACTGATGATTGCTCAGAAAAAAATAAGAAATGGCCAGTGGCTGTCGTAACACCCATGCCTGCCATAGCCGTTTTATACAATGGGGAAGAGAGAAGAGAGAGAACCCCTGTTTTCCTGCTGCCTCCACAATGGCCGTCCCATTGTGCTGGTGCCAGGCTCCCACCAGGAGATTACAGCCTTGCTAAGCCTGGGGTTGTGGAAATGAAAACAGTAAAAAAGTACAATAAAATAACAAAAGATGCACAGTTAAATTCAATGACTTACTGCTGATGGCTTTTAGCTCACTGGTGAGAGCAACCTGATTTTCTTGTTTCACTTTTATTCTCCCTGTCTTGGAGTTCACTTACTGGAGACTGATTCTTGCCATACGAAAATTGCAGGCATAGTCACAAAAAGGAAGCTAAAAGACAAGAAGATTTTTCTTGTTTCTAAAATTTTGTCATTAACATGTCTGAATTGAGTCTTCACATTATACAAACTCACCTTCATTATTTTTGTTAGGTTTGAAAATCAGTTTAATGATAAAAAATATATTTCTAATTTATCATTGCAGATTTTTGTTAAAATAGCAGTATTGCGTGCTTTCCTCACACTGCAGAAGCAGGACCTAGAACTCCTAAAATACTTGTTTGAGAGGTAAATACATAATTAAGTATGTGCTTTTTTTTTTTTT
>NW_007758484.1:6246-6695 GCF_000696425.1 Galeopterus variegatus | reverse complement strand
CCAGAATATTTAATAAGGCCTGATGTAATGAAGAGCAAAGGAAACTTTTTTGCCTTATAGACTCTACTTTCCCATAGAATTATCCTATCTTACCTGGTTACCAGTTGTATTTAGCAGTTATTCATCTCGGTGTATGTCATAGCTGCATGCAGACTGGGTTTCCTTATCAGTCATAAGCTCTTCAATAATAGAGACCACTTTGTTTTATACCTTTGTGTAGTTCTTGATTGACTATCACCCCATTTTTCAGCAGAGCATTGCAAATTCTAAATATGCAAGAAACATTGGTAAAATAAATTCATGTGTGTTCATAAAATAATAGTAAAGCTGAATGGTAGAATCTAACACCTCATGATACTCCCAGAAACTGTATCTAATGTGTTTGGACACAAACATACACATATAGGGTTATAAATAATAATATACATAGCATGTACTCATATTCTTAT
>NW_007758484.1:0-515 GCF_000696425.1 Galeopterus variegatus | reverse complement strand
TTAGACACACATTTCTAACTTGTGTTAGCAATATCAAAATACTAACATAGCAGTTATTCAATAGCATTATTGAATGGTAGGTCTTAAGGAGTGAAACCAAGTATTAGAGGATATCTTCTCATTACTCAGAGGACAAGAGTGAGGCATGAAGGTACAAAGCATGTAAAATAAGAGAATTTTAATGAGCAGCAATGGGTCACCCAGTGGGATCACAAACAAACCATCTCTTTGAGAGAAAGAGCAACAGAAGAAAGAAAAAGGAAGCTGACCACCACTTCAATAACGTTTTCTAAAACTACCTGAGTTAATTCACAAGTATGCAAAAGAGACTCAAAATGTATACATGTTTTATTTACAAAAGCAAGTGTTCCAAAGCTCCGCTTCAATGTGAGCAAACTACTAAAATAAACTATGACAGTTTTATAACATATAATTTGTCTCATCCTATGACAGATACTTGGTCACTCCTTTGCTATCTCCATGAGGTAGATGTTAAATGTTGACATTACATATCA
>NW_007758483.1:6295-6695 GCF_000696425.1 Galeopterus variegatus | reverse complement strand
GTTGTCCACTGTGTTTCTTCATGTTTGTCAGATTTTGATTCACACACTCATTTGGAGAGGAAGACACACTCTCTGTCTGTCTCCTTCTCTGTCTCGCTCTTGTTCCAGCTTTGTCACTTTCTAGGCCAGCACACTCCCTGACTTAGAGTTTGTGTTTCCTCCTTCTGGCCCACTGATGTCCCCACCCACCCAGAAACAGGTGTCATAATGGCAGGTTGGAAGTAAACTCTAGTACGACATTGGGGCTGTGGAAGTCCTATTGCCACTCCAGGGTAGGTGGAACTTGCCTCAGTTCTGATTATATAAGTCTGTGGTGTTGGTGTCCCTGAGCGAATCCCCCACTTCCTGGGAATTTAAGAAATTATTTTTTAATCTTTGTTACTGAGACTAGAGAATAGAC
>NW_007758483.1:0-938 GCF_000696425.1 Galeopterus variegatus | reverse complement strand
TCTTGTATGCAATGATTTAATTTTCATTGTTCTGCGGAAACTGAAGTCCCAGACATCGCCACCTGCTACAGCCTTGCTTAGTTCATTTTCGTTTGTTCTGTTTCTTCCATTTGCTCCAATGAGGTATTTACCTTTTATTTGAGGCTTGCTGTGTCTCTCTGTGTCTGCTGTCTGTGTATTTCATCTCTTATTGCTCTGCCATTTAGTCATCAGAGCTGATTGAAGCTTGAACATCTGCACCATATTCATCCAAAAATCTCTCCAGAATTCATGAATTCACTTTTTGTTTGTTTCGTTTTGTTTCTCTTGAAGGCAGAGCTGTCTTCCTGAGCTTATTTTATTTATAAGATTTTTTTAAAAAATTTACATTGACTTGTATGTATTTGTGGGATACAGTGTGTTGTTTCAATACATGCGTATACTGCACAATAATTCAGTAGGGCATATAGCATAGTATTGCACCCATCAGTCCACCACGTCTCCCCGCTCCACACACACACACAACCCTTCCCTCCCAGCCTCTGGTAACCATTATTCTACTCTCTACTTCTATGACAACCACATTTTCTTTTTTTGTATTTCGCATATGTGTGAGATCATTTGGTGTTTGTCTTTCTGTGCCTGATTTACTTCGCTTAATGTGATGGTTTCCACTTCCATCCACATTGCTGCAAATGTTGGTATAGCATTTCTTTTTATAGCTGAATAGTATTACCACAATGTTTTGTCTTGTTTTTGTTTTTGTTTCTGTTTTTATACTGCAGTCTATGGGCATTTAGGTTGATTCTGTCTCTTGGCTATTGTGAATAGCATTGTGATGAACATGGGAGTGCAGGTGTCTTTTTGATATGTTGATTTCATTTCCTTTGGGCATATACCTAAAGGAAGGATAGCTGGGTCATAAGCTAGATCTATTTTTAGTTCTCTAGGGAACCTCC
>NW_007758482.1:5880-6696 GCF_000696425.1 Galeopterus variegatus | reverse complement strand
CAGGAAATATTGATTTGATCACCTCGCTTCAGTTTAGTGATTCACAAACTTTAGCATGCATCGGAATTACCTGGAGGGCTTCTTAAAACATGAATTGCTGGACCTGCCCCCAGAGTTTTTTTTCTTTAGGTCTGTGGTGCCCACCCCCTGTTTCTGATTCAGTAGGTCTGGAGTGGTCTGTACTATTTTGCATTTCAAACAAGTTCCCAGGTGCTGCTGCTGCAAACAGCACTCTTTGAGAACCAGTGCTCTAGTTTTTTAAGCTACTCAAGTGATTCTAATGGCAGCCAGTGTTGAGAACTGCTTGCTTTGTAGTGTTAACTGTGATAAGGGACGCTGGGGTTTTTCAGGCTTTTGGTCCAAAGTATTCATATATTCAAATTGTAGACAATCAAAAAGATATAAAGAAGTAGCCCCTTTTTAAGTCTTAGGAGATGTTCCTTCACTGTTAATGTGGCAAAATTGAGAGGAGTAACATTAATGACCTTTTTATCCTGGCAGGAAATTCTGGTAAAGAGTCCAGCAGCTGTGTGAAGTGTGTGGCTTGTGTAATTTTGAATGGAGGGCAAGTGACTAGATCAAAAATTCCACGGAGCAGAGGGGGCAGGAATCAAAGCCATGCCTCTGTCTCCCCCAAGCGGTCCAATAGACATATCATCGCTCTCTTGGGCTCACAGGGAAATGATAACCAATATTATTAGTGGGACAAAGATGTAAAGAATGTGCATTATAATCATCACTACAGTTGATTGCAAAGTTCTATTCAAAAAGCCCTTGTGTAGTGATCCCTGTTGTTAATACATTGCCAGCTCATTT
>NW_007758482.1:0-323 GCF_000696425.1 Galeopterus variegatus | reverse complement strand
CAGCCAGTGAGCGGGAACCGGTCTCCACATGGGATCCGAACCCTCGGCGGGAGCGCCGCTTCACTCCCAAGCGGCGCACTCTCCAGTGCGCTACCGGGCCGGCCCATCAACTACCTTAAAAGACATATTTTCTGTTGATTTAACAAAAAATACTTTAAAATTTTGATGTTTTATTTTAAAAATACCTTTCACAGTAGATGTTTTATATGTTCTGTGAAAATTAGGAGAAACAGAAAAATTTTTTTAAAGTAAAAATTACCCATGCTTATGTCTAGAGAAATACTATTAATATTTTATTGTATATTCTAGATTTTTTCTTCTGT
>NW_007758481.1:6434-6696 GCF_000696425.1 Galeopterus variegatus | reverse complement strand
TCAATAAAACTTTTCTTTCCTTGGTATATAAAATTGTGCTTAACACAGAATGCATGACATTCTTGTTTTTAAAATAAATGTATTTAAATCAGCAAACCTTTGAGTGAAGAAGCTACTGGGTGACTCCAATTCCCTGCTGGTGAGTCACCAGTAGCTTTTTTTCCAGAAGAGGCCCCTGAGATCACGGAACAGAGATAAGCCATTCCACAATCCCCTGTCTGAATTCCTGCCACACAGAATCTGCATGCATCATAAAATGTTT
>NW_007758481.1:0-918 GCF_000696425.1 Galeopterus variegatus | reverse complement strand
CAATGTTGAACCCCCAAAATATGTATAATCAATTTTGATTCAATAAAAATTTTTTAAAAATAAATAAATAAAAGAAAAGTCATGGGACTGCTTGAGTTTCATTCTGAGGCAGAGGAAGAACTAGCTCCACCTAATAAATTTAAAGGGATGGTGACAAGCAAAATTAAGTTGCTTTGTAATTATAGCTCACAAGTCCAGCTTGTACAGTATATTAGGTATATATGTGAACAAATGTTTCATCACTTTTTCCTCTGAAATAGGCCACCAGAAAACCACTTGATAGGATAGACTATTAGATGTTGCTAGAGTTCCACCCAGATCCCCTTTACTGGGCTGTTGGATCCATTCCCACTGTGAGTGTGTGCTACAAACCACTCATAGCTGACCCTTCTCCAGAGAATTGCTCTTGGCCAATGAGAGCTGCCTCATCTAGAGATACCTGGGAGGTTGTTAGCCATTCTCCTTTGTCCAACCAATGACTGACTCATGGGGAACAAAGCTCTGTCCTCTTGTCTCAAGGTGGGACTAACTGTGATGCAAGATATGCTCCAGAGCTCTTCGTGGGATCAGTTTGAAGCTAGACTCCAGCTGAAACAATGACTTTGCTTAGCTTTTCCTCCTGTCCTATCCTGTTATTCTTCTCCCTTGCAGGTTTCTTCTGAGAATCCAGCTCAAGACATGTCTCACCAGCCTCACCTTAGGCTCTACTTCTAGGTAATCAGACCTAGGACAGTTGGGGATCACTTTGAGTATAATGACATGAAAATCTTCTCTTAAAGTTGTTTACAGTGCTTATTCTATTCATTGATTTGCCTAGAGGTTCTCAGCTTTTTAATTTCATGAACCAGTGAAGATTAAAAAAAAATGGGGATCCAAATGGGATTACAAAATTTTAGTTTTGCAACTAAAAAATTAAGA
>NW_007758480.1:6032-6696 GCF_000696425.1 Galeopterus variegatus | reverse complement strand
AACTACAGAAGTAAAAAGACAATTAAATTGGGTAAAATAGTAATTTGGAAAGTTGATCATTCAGCAAGCTGGTTTTAGACACAATCCCCTGGAGCCTTCCTTTTCATGCCTGGTCTGACCCGACTAATATTGACGCCTCTTCCTTCATTCTCTTACTTCTGTGTCTATCTCCCTGATAAGCTGGTGGTATAATAGGCACTGCTCCTTATGTTTCACACATAGAAAGTACTTGCTCTATACAAAACCTTTTAATGTCCACAAAAAAGAAGCCAGCCAAGCTCTGCTCCTGATGTTAAGCAGGATGTCTTATAAAGGAACACAGGAAGACAAAAGATTCCCCAAGCTCTGATACATATTGTTCCAAATAATTCTTTTCCTGTAGCTAGAAAAAGAATTGTGTAAGTTCCAAAGATTTGGGTAGATTTTATTTTCCTGCTCATTAATTCCCAGTTTTGAGAAACTGCTTAAAACATAGTTCATTTAAACTGATCAGAATAGTTTCCTATTAAATTTCCTGAAGATCATTGAGGTCTTATTAAAATATGCCGTACAACCTCTGTTTGGAACACTTTGCTTTGCTCATGTACTTTCTCCTGCCAATGCTTCCCCCAAACTGCCTAGTTTAAATACTGAAAATTTTAATGAGTCTTTGTTTAATTTTAAG
>NW_007758480.1:0-353 GCF_000696425.1 Galeopterus variegatus | reverse complement strand
CTGGCACCTGAAACAGGAGACTGAGCTCCTCACAGACTGAAATTGCATCAACTGAAACGTTGTTTTCTTTCCATGGAACAGTTATAGCAGAGATTAGAGTATGGTTTAGTGCATTTCAAAGGAAAATAAACATTTACTGCAATAAATAACCATAAAATAGGTCTAATAATACTTCACTCTGAAAATATTCTCATGAGTTGGAAAAATGGTGAAACTTTTCTTTTTACCATTCCTGAATTTTCACAGAGCATTAGTTTAATGATTAGATTTACTACTAATTCAGGGCTTGGGCTGACTCAGTGCATGGCCTTCAGCTGACTACCTGGCCTCTGTGACTGTATTGTTCTCTGCAA
>NW_007758479.1:6271-6696 GCF_000696425.1 Galeopterus variegatus | reverse complement strand
CTTTTGGCACAGAGCAGTTATTCCCAAACTGCGTAGTCATCAGAGTACCTGAGGTGCTCTGTAAAGTGTATGCTTCTGAGTCCCACCCTGGAGATTGGGATTCAGTATGTTGGCGGAGGGATTGTTGCTCAGGAAACTCAGTTCTTAGCTGTTTCTTTCCACGATTCAAAGTAATTTTGTGCGTGAGGGTACTTCAAAAAGTTTGTGGAAAAATTGAACTGAAATGTAATGCAAGTCTCTCTATGAACTTTTTGAAGTGCCCTTGTATTTGTACTCTTAGGTGAAAATTTAATACTGTTAGCTCATTGACTGTTAGCTCATTTGAGCCAGAGATGATTCTTATTCAGGAACCAGTGGGCAAATATTTTGTACCTGGCAATTAGTCATAGTTATTTTAATTTTCTGATCTGATAAGTCCAACTTCT
>NW_007758479.1:0-871 GCF_000696425.1 Galeopterus variegatus | reverse complement strand
ACTCAATTCCTTGGCTCATTGGAAAATCAAGACTGGGTGTAACTGAGTAGACACTGTGTCTTTGAGTACCAGGAATGAGACTGAGACCCTTTTTCTATTCTGATTTTTATTTTTGTTTTTTTACCATCACCTCTCTTGGATTTAATTCTACTTAAAATAGGTCAACCAAGTTAAACCACCTCAGAAAAACAGATGTGTACCTGACATAGTAAAAGTTCAATACATGTTAATTACTGCTAGTGGAATCTAGATGTCAGCTGGGCTTGTCCAGCGCCTTATGCTCTAGAGGTGATAGCACTGAGCTCCATTCCACATCCTCCTGTAGATGTCTCTGATTCAGTGTAGAGCTATGCTAATTGTCTGGCTAGGGCAATTGTCAGAATCCTGCCAACGTAGCCAATTGCATGGCTAGGCAATTCCTAACTAAAGCTAAAATGTTCATTATTTTAGTTACATTAAGTTTTCCATTTGTATTATCAGGGCTAGGGTTAGGGCCCACAGACCCTTCAAACCCATTTTATAGTCTGGGTAACCAGACCCCTCACATGCAGGTCCACAAGCTAGGTAATTGGGAAAGATCCCGGGAGCCATTGGCAGACGACACGAACTCAGTCCTCAGCTTCCTCACAGTGGCGGCAGCAGCAGATCCAGCAGCGGCAGCCTCCCCGTGCCACACCACCCCCTGGGGCGAGGGGCACTGTAACATAGCCATTTGTCCTTTATACTTAAGTCTGATAACCCAGGACACCTGGGTGCACATGCACAATTAGACAGTAACCAAGGAACACCTGGGCACACGTGCATATTTATATCAAATGCTCGGCAAAATTCTGAACATCTGAGGGGCCCTGACCATTCTCCTATATTTTCC
>NW_007758478.1:5893-6697 GCF_000696425.1 Galeopterus variegatus | reverse complement strand
TTGTTACAATGATACAACATTACCATTTCTAAAACAAACAGCTGGGATTGTTACATTGCAAGAAAAAGAGGAAAGTGTCCACAGAGTTATATCGTGACAAATTTATATGCCACTCCGTTTTACATTCACTTCACTTTAGACACAAATGGGAGAGATGAAAAAAACCCAGTCTAGAATCTTGGGAATGGGCTGTTAGTAACTGAGCATGCTGCTTTTTGTTACTGGGGAACATGATCGGAACGTGCAATAGTGATAAGACTGAAAGAACGTTCTCTGAGCAGTTCTTTAAAACCACTCAGGGTTATTCGGTGTTTCTGGGATAAAGCTGCTTGCAGCAAAAAATACAAGTTTGGATTCCCCATTGAGCAACTAACTATTAAAGGTCCTTTTTTGGACAAAGGAGGAGCCTCTGAAATCAGGAGCCCCTTTTTAAATCTGTGATATTAAAAAGAGCTGGTATGAAGCATGCAGAGAAATTATTTCTTTTCATGAGGCACTCATTTTTTAAATGTCTTAGATATTACAAAAGGTATTACTCCAATCAAAAGTTATCTGTAGGAATTTAAAAATATATTATCCAAAAGAATAGATTTATTTGAAATCAAGTCTAACCAAAGCAAGAACACCAAACACTGAGACATTATGATCTGTTTTACTAAGAATGAAGCCTTTGCATTAGATTGAAACAAATATAGCAATTTTATTTTCCTGAACTTTTTATGGTGGGCTCAAATGTTCCTTTTTATGGATCACATGGTTGAGATGTTAAATTCAGTTAAACTTAAGAGTTATAAAGTGGTCTGT
>NW_007758478.1:0-446 GCF_000696425.1 Galeopterus variegatus | reverse complement strand
TACCTAAAAACCCTATTCTAAAAATCAAATGAGAATCAAGATTTCTAACCCTCTACAAGGGTGGAAGAAAGAGAACTGATTATTTATCACTACAAATCATGTATTCCTGACCTTAGTCCCCTTTCCTCCCCATTGCCAGAAAATCAGAACAATGAGCAAAGCAAAAGTTGAGAACTTAGGAAAAAGGAGAAGAAAGGGTCATGACCTGTACTATAGCTCAGCTGCTTCTTGATCAAATAAAATCTGCTTTAAACTTGCCAGGTGAGTTAATACTTTTAATTCTTCAGTATGAATACCATACCTACACATTGCATATGAGGAACTAGTGTTCCTGGTTATGACTCCGTTGGTTTTAAGCTCATCATCAACATCAGGAACACGAGTTCCTTACACAGTCATGGGTACCCTAGCTCTGAACAGAGTGCGGAGATAACTGTTCTGCTAAA
>NW_007758477.1:6204-6697 GCF_000696425.1 Galeopterus variegatus | reverse complement strand
CATCGCGATTTCAGAGGATGTACGGAAAAGTGTGGCCCAGAAAGAGATCTGTTGCAGAGGCAGAGTCACCCAAGACAACCGTCACTAGAGCATTGCCAGGTGGAAACGTGGGGTCAGAGTTGCAGCAGAGAAACCCCAACAATGCCATGTCTATTGGAGCCGTGAGAGCAGGACCACCACAGCAACCCCAGATTTGAGGAGTTACCAGAGTGGAATATCAGGCAGAGAGAGCTGAAGTGTGGCCTGAGACCAGGAAAGACATATGAGCAGAGCTGCCCAAGGACTTGGGGATGCAACCCCCCACAAGCTTGAAGAGGAGGTTGAACTTGGAGTAAAAGCATCTGATTCACCAGCTTTGAGATTTAATGCTTGTCCTGCTGGGTTTTGGGCTTGTTTGAGACCAGTTACTCCTGCCTGTTAGCCTATATTTCCCTTTTGGAATGAGAATATGTACCCTATGTTTGTCCCACCATTGTACCTTGGAAGGAGATAA